>NC_133619.1:34283850-34586623 GCF_048593235.1 Sminthopsis crassicaudata
GCTTAATTTCAAATAAGAGAGCCAGGATGGAAGCAAATATAGCCCTCTTAGCAATAAGAGGAATCCTTTTTGCTAAAGTCCTGATTTTAAAAGTGTAGTCTCTTGAAGGACATTATTGATAATAAGATTGGAAGCCATTGTGCTCTACTCAGCTTTGGGTGGGAATAAATTTTTAAATAGATTGCTCAAGGCTGGAGGTAATTTAAGAAGTAAAAAACATAATCAAAGTTCAGGTTCAGATCTTCATTGTAATATTCATTCTCTCAATAATTGTTAAGCAATAACAGTTGGTTCCACTCCTGAGAACATCCCTCTTCCAATGGGCATCTAGACTATAAATCCACTACTATGATTGTCTGTTCTAAGAGAGATGGTGAAATGACCACTCTTTTATTAATTAACATGTTGGCACTATTAATAAAGTGATTAAATTATACAGAAATTATATCTTTCAAACCTTTTAAAATATCACAATAGTTAACAAGTAGAAAGAGCCTAGTAGTGGTTGATATGATATTAGCTGTGTAACAATTCCAGAAGAGATATCAGGAGCCTTAACAAAAAGGGAGAACTCTGGATCTCCCCAAACAATTGGTTATTAATAATCATTTCTCTCACCATCTTTCAGGTAAAGGATAAGACTGTTAAGGAAGACTCTGACAAGAATCTTGCTGACAATTACTAAGAAAGAAACCCCTCCTCCATAATTGTCATATGATAACCTATTTCCTTTTCCTAACTAGAAATGGACAAAGGAGGCATCCTTAAACTACTGGTAGAAAACTTCCTTTTTTCAAATAACCTAAAAGATTTCAGCTAGCTTTTTTTATGAGCAGTGGACTCCCTGCTTTATAAATCTCTGCTGGAATAAAATCAGCACCAAATGCAGTGCCACACAAGAGGAGCTTAATGGCATTCAAAACCTTTTCTTCAGTTGGAAGTTTGCCTAGAAGTATGGCATTCAATCAATGGTTTCAGTGTTTGTTGATGACTATTTGTTGAGAAAATTATGGAAGAGCTTAGCCCATCTCTGCAAGATGATGTCCTTTTGATTAATCAATGTGTTAATCAATCCATTAGTGCTGAAAAGTTGAAGATGTACCAAGGGTCTTTGGCCCAAAAGTAGCCTTCAGGGAATCATAAGTACTTTGGATTGATACAACTGAATTTGATCTGCCTTCCAACTGAACCAAGAGTTTTGTATCTCTCTAAGCTTTGTTTGCACTTTATTTTTGATGGAAGTAAATGCTGCTTTCTTATAGATAGACAAACTAAGCTGTTAGTAAATGCTGTGGAATTTTCATTTTTCATTTAGTAACTTCTGAATTTCTCCATCATTTTCATCAAACCATTAAACCTGATGTCTACAAATGTTTTAGCCCGGATGAGTAAACTTGAGAAAGTAGAAGCTGACTTTAAAAAACTTTAAGAAGCTATAGAAAGTCAAAAGAATGAAAAATAGAGGAAAATATGAAATATCTTATTGGAAAAACAACTGATCTGAAAAATAGATCAAGATTTATTTGAACTAATTGGAAGATGTGATCATAAAAAGAGCCAAAATATCATGGTTCAAGAAATTAATAAGAAGGGGCAGCTAGTTGGTACTTGGATAGACACCAGCCCTGAATTCAGGAGGACTTGAGTTCAAATCTGCCCTCAGATACTTAACACTTCCTAGTGACCCTGGGCAAGTTACTTAACCCCAATTGCCTCAGCAAAATATAAAAAGAAAAAGGAAAAAATGAAAACTCCCCTGATATCTTAGACTTGAACAGTAAAATTGAAGTTAAAAGAATCCACCAATCACCATCCGAAAGAGAAGCCCAAATAAAAGTCTCAGGACTATTACACTCCAATGCCAAAACTCCCAGGTGAAAAAAAAATGTTGCATACAGAAATAAATAATTCAAATATTGTGGAGCCAAAATTAAGATCATACAACATTTGATAGCTTCCATATTAAAGGAACAGAAGGCTTGGAAAATGATATTCCAGAAACCAAAGGAGTGAGGACTACATGAAAGGCCAATCTAAACAGCAAAACTGAGGAGGAATCCCTCAAGGAAGAAAATGGAAATTTAAGTAAATAATAAACTTCCAAATATTTCTAGTGAATAGACCAAAGTTAAATATAAAATATGACATTCAAAAAAAAAAAGATTCAAGAGAAGAAAAAAAAAGTAAATATAAAAGAATAACCATGAGGGACTCCACAGGATTAAACTGCTTACATTCCTATGTGGGAAGATAATACATATAATTGCTAAAATCTTTATCATTATTAGGACAGTTAGGAGTCTGCATATACTGAAATCATAGGCATGAGTTGATTATATTGACATGATCTCCCAAAAAAGCATATAAGGATGAGTAAGGGAGATGCATTGGGAGGAAAGATAAGGGAAAATCAGAATGGGGGAAATTTTCCCACAGAAAAGAGGTAAGCTAGGAAGAGTTTATATAGTAGAAAGGAAAATAGTGGGGTGAGCAATTCTTGAAACTCACTATCATCAGAACTGGTTCAAAAAAGGAAGAATACATAGACACACTCAGTTGAGTACTGAAATCTATTTTACCCACTAGGAAAATAGGAGGGGAAAGAAAGGAAAGAAAGATGGGGAAGATGATAAGAGGCAGGGCAGATTAGGAAAGACAATAGTTAGAAGCAAAACAGATTTGGGATAGGGAAAGGATAAAAAAAGAGACAGATAAGGTCTGGAGGGAAATATACACTCAATAATCATAACTATGAATGTGAACAGCATAAGCTAACCCATAAAACAGAAGTGGAGAGAGAATAAATTGGAAATTATAATTCAGCAATATGTTATGTATAGGAAATATACTTGAAAAAGAAAGGCACACACAGAATTAAAATAAAAGGCTTAAGCAGAATGTATTATTCTTTAGATGAGATAAAAAAAATAAAAGGCAGGGTTATCAATCATGATTTCAAATAAAGCAAAAGCAAAAATAAATCTAATTAAAAGAGATGATCAAAGAAACTGATGCTGTTTGAATGGTCTAGATTAGTGGCTATAAGATAGTTGTTTAAAATCCCCTTTTAAATCGGCCACAGGTTTTAGGAGTGAACGAATTCATTCATTCCCGAATTATTAGTTACAAAATGAAAGTTTATTGTAAGATAGAAATCAGTTTCCCAAGAGACTGACTGCTATAGTGGCAAATCTATGGAAAATGGAGTTCTGCACTGAGAATGCAATTCTCAGTGGACAGAAAGTCCTGGCAGCTGAATGAGCTACCAAGGTCCATCTGCAAAAGACCTTTGTTGAAGGAAGCTATTATATTGGGTATTAGTGGGGGATAGGACAGCTCAAGCAGGTCAGACCCAATGGAGGCTGGGACAGCCCAAGTTGGCTCATCTACAAGCTGGGTTTCAGCTTGAGCTGGAATTTGAATAAAATTAAATGAGTTTCTTTAATTCAATAAGGTTGGAATTCTTTTGCTCAGGATTGAACCAACCCCACCTAAGTAACAGAATGTTTCCCCTGGGTGGGGTCCTTCACTGAGGCAGAGTTGAAGATTTTTTTCTCCTTCAAGGAGTTTTAGAATTTCGGGGTCCCTTCTTCAAAACTGCATTTTGCTAAAAGATATCATAGACAATGAAGGGATATCAAACAATTTACAGCAAGTTTATCTGATAAAGGACTCATTTCTTAAATATATAGAGGATTGAATGAAATTTATAAAAATCCAAGCCATTCCTCAATTGATAAATGGTTAAATAATATGAAGGGGCAGTTTTCAAAAGAAGACAAAACTATTTAATAGTCACATAAAAATCTTCTGAATCACTATTGATTAAAGAAATGCAGATTAAAATAACTTCATACATATCAGAAATGACAAATACTATAAGGGATGAGAAAAAATAGCTATATAACTGAATTGTTGGCAGAGTAGTGAACTGGTCCAACCATTCTGGATAACAATTTGGTACTATATGCAAAGGGTTAATGCAAACCCTTTGATCCAACAATACCACTACAATGGCAAAGAGGTTAAAGGGGAAGAAAAAGTGCCTATATAGAGAAATCTACTTATATCTACTCTTTTTGTGGTGGCAAATTATTGGAAATTAATAGGATGCTCATCAATTGGGGAAAAGATGAACAAGTTGTGCTCTATGATTGTGATGGAATACTATTGTACTATAAAACATGATTAGATGAATGGTTTCAGAGAAACATGATGAGTGAAAGGAACTGAGAGATTATTGTGCACAATAACAACGTTTTAATGATGTTCACCTATGAAAGATTTGGATACTTTGATTGGTACACTGATCCCAAAAAATTCCAGAGAACTCATGACAAAAAAAATATGCTCTTCACCTTACAGAGAGAATTGATTAACTCTGAGTAAAAGTTGAAGTATAATTTTCTCACTTTTTTGCTTTTTTGTGTTATTGCTAACATAGGAATAGGTTTTTGCATAATTTCACATGTATAATTGCTATATTGTTTGCCTTATCAATAGGTGAGGGAGTAGTGGAAAGAAAGGAGAGAATGTGAAACTCAAAATTTAAAAAGAAAAGAATGTTAAAAATAATGTTTTTTAATTAAGTCAATTGTGAATTGATCCATGTAGCTAAATGTCAACATTCCCCTTACTCAAAACAATTTTCTCTTCTCTGAAATTACATGAATGCAGCAGTTTATAAATTATTATTAGACCACAATGTCCTGTATTTTTAATTAGAATTAAATTCCAATAATCTTTTAGGCAATTTGAGTAAAATACAAGGAACAATAAATTCAAGGACTTCTTATTCTTTGTCCATTAAAAGAAACCTATATTAAACATCTCTTTGCTGCATTTCTACTATTCTGAAAAAGGTTACATCCAATTCTTTCTTTAGAAAGCACATTATAAAACTGAAAATACAGTCAAAGATTTATTATATTTTCATTAATGCCTTTCAACTTTCAAAGCTCACCATGGAAGAGAATCATGAAGCATCTTTTAGGAAGATTTCTGTCTTGATCAATGAATCCATAAGCACATATTAACCACTATTGTATGTCAGCTCCCACGCTGGGAATACAAAGACAAAAATGGAAGATTTCATGAACATAATTCAGTAATTTTTTAGCCCTCATTTCCATTTGGTCATTTATTTGTTGGGAGAATGGAGAGATTGGATAAAGCATTTTAAGTACCTACTATGTGCAAAGCACTATGCTAAACAATAGGGATATAAATAGAAAGAAAGAATTTTCTGTTCTCAATAAACTCACATTCTAATAAAAGAGTATATATATATAGGAAGTTTCAGCTATAAGTCAGATAGATCCTTAGGGTGCAGTGGAAAAACCATGTGGCAAAACCATTTCATTTATGACATTCAACTGATAAAATCAAATCAGTTTCTGCTATTGGGCTATTTGACAGTCTCAAAGCCTTAGGTGGCAATAACTTTCTTTACTGGATATCTAAAAGATGTGAAGAATTTGCATGAGTGGTAGCCAGACTGAATCTCAACAGGGTCATGGTTGTGAAGAGCAAGATGCAAACAATGCTATTCCCGAAGCTTTTGGGTACAGGATTTTGGGCTGCTTCCATGAGGTTTTCAGGAGAGATGATGGTTTAAATTGCTTACTATTTCACCTAAGCTGGCTTGCCTGTCCTCTGTATGGCAGTTGATTGGTAGTTAGTGAAAATGGTGGGCACCCTCCAGCAGGTGGTGGAGGATAAAAAAGAAAAGTTAAAAATAAAAAAGATGAGGATAAAGAAGAAACTGAGGAAGGAAAATAGGAGGAGTGCTTTAAGATCTATAAAGGGCTTTGTAGTCAATGTCTGATTTGATTCTTAGAACAACCCTCCCTATGCATAAGGACCCAAAGATATAAGGAGAAATTGATAAATGGTCAAAGGATATGAACATAAAATTTTCAGATGAAGAAATTAAAACAATTTCTACTCATATGAAAAAGTGCTCACTATTGATCAGAGAAATGCACATTAAGACAACTCTGAGATACCACTACACACCTCTCAGATTGACTAAGATGACAGAAAAAGATAATGATGAATATTGGAGGGAATGTGGGAAAACTGGGACATTGATACATTGTTAGTGGAACTGTGAATGGCTCCAATCATTCTGGAGAACAATTTGGAACTATCCTCAAAAAGTTATCAAACTGTGCATACCCTTTGATCCAGCAGTGTTACTTACTGGGCTTGTATCCCAAAGAGATCATAAAGGAGGGAAAGGGAACCACATGTGCAAAAATGTTTGTGGCAGCCCTCTTTGTAGTAGCAAGAAACTGGAAACTGAGTGGATGCCCATCAGTTAGAGAATGGCTAAATAAGTTATAGTATATGAATGTTATGGAATATTATTATTCTATAAGAAATGATCAGAAGAATGATTTCAGAGAGACATGGAGAGACTTACATGAACTGATGCTAAGTGAAATGAGCAGAATTAGGAGATCATTTCACATGGCTACAACAAGATTATATGATGTTCAATTCTAAAGGATGTGGCTCTTTTCAACAGAGAGATGATTCCAGACAGTTCCAATAGACTTGTGATGAAAAGAGCCATCTGCATCCAGAGGACTGTGGAGACAGGGTGGACCACAACATAGTATTTTCATCTTTTTTGTTGTTGTTTGCTTACTTTTTGTTTTCTTTCTCATTTTTTTCCTTTTTGATCTGATTTTTCTCATGCAGCATAATTGTGGAAATATGTTTAGAAGAATTGCACATATTTAACATATATTGGATTACTTGTCATCTAAGGGAAGAGTAGGAGGAAGGAAGGGAGAAAAAAATGGAATGCAAGGTTTTGCAAGGGTGAATGTTGAAAACTATGCATATGTTTTGATTTTTTTTTAATTTTAAAGATATAAGGAAAAAATAATTGGATGAGGAAATAGATAATTAGTTTTTGGTCCACTTCATTTGGCTCCTATCTATCTTCTCAGTCTCATTTTTTGTCAGAACTCTTCACTATTAAAATTATACTGGGCATTGACTCTACATAATGTCTCATCTCCTATTCTATATTTAAAGTGTTCCCTACCTCTAAGAAACCCTTCCTTCTTACTTCCACCTCTTTTAATCCTTAGTTCCTTCAAAGCACAGCTCAAATGTCACCTTCTCCATGATATCTTTTCTGCCTCCAGTGGGGAGAAGTTTGTATGTATTTTTTGGATTTTGTGTCCCATAGAATTGAAGTTCATTGAAGTCAAAGGTGGTTTTTGATATTATCTTTGTGTAATCAGCACCTAAAAAAGTGTTTTACATTTTATGGTGAATTTATTAATATTTGAATTGAACTGAATTTAAAATTAAAGCTAGAAAGGACCCTAGAGATAATAGTAGCAACAATTCACATATATAAGAGGCTTTATTGTCTCTAAATCTCTTTTCTCATATCAGCCTTGTGATATAGGTCAGAATTGGGTCTATCACTCTTGGGTAATAGGATTGGATCATAAAGGTCAAATCTTTAGAGCATGCTCAGGTTTACCCTGGAGAATGACATAACAGAATATCTCTGAGTCCTTTTAGTGTCAATTATCCAAATGACTCTTTGTATACACACAGTAATAATAATAATAATGATAATAGTAATGGTAATAGTAATTATAGTAATAATAAATTGCAAACATTTAGGGTTGTAGCAAATAATAATAGCTAACAGTGCTTTCTGTGTGTCAGGCATTGTCTAAGTACTTTATAATTATTATCTCATTTGATCCTCACAACAATCTTAAATGCACACACCCCATTTTACAGATGAAAAAAATAAAATAAACAGGTTAAGTAACTTGGCCAGGGACACACAAATAATAAATGTCTGAGGCCAAATTTTAATTCAAGAAAATGAGTCTTTCTAAATCCAACTAGCTGTCTTCAAAAGCAGCAGAATAATGAATACTAATCCCAATTCTGCTAATCATTCTAAAGATCTAGAATTCCATTGAAGAGAATATGCCTTCTTGAACCTGATCATAATCCCTCAGTCTCTCAGTATTCATTCAGTTAGTCAATCAAAAAGTATTCATTAAACATCTAATATTTTCTAGGATCATCTAGGGATAAAAGAACAAAAAACAAACTGTCCCACTTTCAAGTTGTTTACATGGGAGGCAGGGGTTGGGGGATAGTACACACATAGAAAACAAGTACAAAATATCTGAAGAGAACATACAAAGTCATTTTTGGTAGATAAGGTCATCCTGGGGATCTGAATTGTTCTCCCATAAATAACCAATGATCTTGGCTTTGAAGTATTCTATGAGCTCAAGGGAAGGAGAGAATGCATTTCAGTCATGGAGGGACAACTATAGAAAAATCAAAGAAGTAGAAAATGAAATGTAACATTTTAGAAATACAAGCAGGCTAGTTTGACTAGCATTTGGGAGGAGACCTAATCTGCAATAAACTTAAGAAGGTACCCTATAATCAGATTATAAAGGATAAAGTCTAACATAAAAAAGGGATTTCTACACATGGAAGAGTCATTACAGAAATTTGACTTGGGGTGTGAACTTATCAGAGTTGTACATTGAATATGAGTTTAGTCACTGGAAAATTAATTGGAGAAGAGAAATTTGAAGTATGAAGGGAGACAGGTGATGAAGACCAAAATTTTGGGAGAAGTTGTGTGTTAGGGAAGGGGACAAATTTAAAGGATATTATGAAAAGAAAACAAAAAAACTTTGGTCACTGATTTGGATATAAAGAGACTGAGGGAAAGTGAGGAGATGAAAATGAATTAGGTTTTAAGCTAAGTGATTGCAAGTTGTGGTGCCCTCAAGAGAAAGTCAGTGACAAGACAATCTGATATTTGTGATGTGGTTAAACATTCACTAGAAGATAATTCCCTAGATGATAATGATAATTTTATAAAGGCAATTCTGCACAAATGTCTGTCAAAAAATTAGAGGGTCATTTGATTTATTTAAACTAAGATTCACAAATAGCCATTATTCTTATTGACATTTGGGAGGATACTATGAGTCATTGTGACATAGGGCACAAGTGGAAAACTCTATCCATCAACCACATTCCATTCCATCTGTCACAACCTCTGAAAATCCAAGAAGTAAGGAAGAAAATGCAAGTTCTTCCTTCAAAAGAAAGTCCTAGGGGAGGATTCTGGGAAGATAATGGTGTAGATTGGTAAATTTCAAGCTCTCCAGATTTCCCCCACAAATAAAACAAATTTGTACCTCAGGGCAAACATAGACTGATGAAAAATCAAGACGACTTGGGGCAGAACAGGAGTCCTCCAGATACAACCCCAGAAGACCTGAAGAAAGACCCAGACTAATATTAACCTGTCTGAAGTGCAAACACCTACAGGCTAAATCTGCAGAAACATCAAATGGGGAGCCCTGGGATGATCTGGATGTGGTACCTGAGCAGGAACCTTAGAGACTTTCACCTTCTGGACTATTGTCAAGTTGGGGTCTGAGTCCAGAAAGATTGAGGAAACTTGGGATGATTGGGAATGTCATGTCCAGCTGTGCAGCTGGACTCACAGCTGGACAGAACCAGCATCTGTGAGTGCAGAGGCAGCTGGGCAGGGTGTAGGCCCTGCTTCCTGCTGTAGGCACTTGCAGGAAGGTAGAGACCTTGGTTTGTGGTTCCTGGTCAGAATGAGAACTGAAGGGAATCTTGAGATACCATCTCCCCATCCTATGATTAAAGATGCTTACATCTCTTATTAAAAAACATGAATTGGCAAAGAAGACAGAACCCCACCATTAAAACATATGGGAACAGGGAAGACCAGTATTCATCCTCAGAGGAGAATACTTTAGTTTAAAAAAAAGAGTAATGTAAAATGGCTTCCTATCCAAAGAGAATTTCTAGAAAAACTCCAAAAAAAATTAAAAATCAAATGAGAGACATTGAGGAAAAAATAAAAATAAAAAAATCCAAGTAAAACAAGATTGTTTTTTTTTTAAAGTTAACCACTAGAAAAGGAGATACAGAGTCTCAAAAATGAAATTAACTCTTTGGAAAGTAGAATTGGGCAAAGGGAAACCAGTGAAGTTATGAGAGACCAAGAAATAGCAAAACAGATTATAAAGAATGAGAAAATAGAAAGAATGTGAAACATAAGAAAAAATGACATATCTGGAGAATAAATAAAGACAAGAAAATATAAGAATAATTGTACTGTCTGAAAGTTGGGGCCAAAAAGAGATCCTTGACACAATGTTACAGGAAATAATCCAAAAATATTGTCCTGAAGTGATAGAACATGAGGAGAAAATAGAAATAGAAAAAAAGTAAAGGGCTGAAACTGAGCAGATGCACTTGGATAACCAAGCACATGAGGCTAATTACCAATTGGACAATACTCTATTAGCATATGCTTGGAGAATGGCCTGGCCCACTATCCTATGTTGCCTCTATCTGTGAGTGTATTCAGAGAATGGTGAGAGGGATGGGGGGTGGAGGAAGACAAGCGGGAATGACTTTTTGGCAGTGGAGAAAGAGAAAGAAGGTGTGGAGATTCCTATATCTATTCCCCTGACTAAGAACCCAAAAGACTAACAATAAAGATCAAGGGCTTTTGCTTATCCTGGGTATCCAGGGTGCTAACTCAATCTTCACAAAAAACAAAAACAAAACAAAAAACAAAAACAAAACAAAACAAAACAAAAAAAAAAAAAAACAATCACCACCTCAATGAGACCCTTTGTGGAAAACAAACACATTTTGAAATCCCTAGATCAAAGAGAAAACTGTGCAAGAAACAAGAAAAGAAAATTCAGATACACTGGAGCTACAATTAAAATTGTTCAGTACTTAGCAGCAGCTACAATAAAAGACCACAAGTCTTAGAATTGTATCTACCAACAATCAAAAGAACTAGGCCAGTGGGCAAAAATATCATATCTAGCAAAATTATCCATAATATTGAACGAGAAAATGGAAATTCAACAAACTTGCAGATTTTCAGGACTTTTTATCAACCAAATCCAAACTTTATAAAAAATTTAACATATAAAGAGCCAATATCAAAGATCGGTTTCAAGGAACTCAACATTGACAAATGGTTTATAGTTTTTTTAGCATGGGAAATGTACATTATATTTTTAAGATTCATATCAATAATAGGATAGCTCAAAAAAAAAGATTGGCAAAGCTAAGATAAGAATAGTAATTATGTTATACAAATGAGGTGCAGAAGAAGAACAGACACAGAGGCATTGGAAGGGGTGGAGGGCTCACAGTTCTGAAAACTTACTCACATAGGGAATGAGTTCAATAGGCAACACTACATATATACCATGAAGGATATAATACCCTCCAAAACCTATAAAGAAATAAGGGAGGAGAATTGGGCAGTCAGGCAAGCAAAGGGTGAGAGAGAAAGACAAGGGAGGGATACATTGGTGGGGAAATTAAGTAATAATAAGGCAAGTTAGTAACAGAATTAAAGCAAAGGGTTAGCAGGGATAAATAAGAAGCATGTGTGTGTGTCTCTATTTCAGGGAATATGTCAGTATGTAGGTATGTGTATGTATATAGCTACCTATATATACATAAACATAGTCTTTCTTAATTATAAGCCTGCTTGAGAGTGGGGGGGTGAAAGGGGAAAAAAGAATAACATTTAAAAGTACACAGCAGAGAAACAAAGAAAAATTTATAAGAAAGTAAAGAAAAAATGAATATTCATGAATATAATTTCTTCTACTAATTATTTACATACACACACACACACTTTCTTGAACTAGTATTTGTTGTTATATATTTTGAATCCTCACTCATGTTTTGCTGGGCACATGCTCTCTTTTATTTTATTTTATATTCCTTTTCTATTTTTCTTTTTTTTCTTATTCTGTTTGTTTTTTAATAAATATTTAAAAAACTAAAATAAAAAAACAAAAACAAGTCTTTCTTTTCTCCTACTTGCGGAGTGAAAAGTCATGAATTCTGAGCTATGAGGGACCATGAATCACAAAGGTCATTGGGGCCAAATCTTTCATATAACAGATGGAGAAACTAAAGGTGTGTGGGGTGGGGAGTGATTAAGGATTTCCAGAACACCTATTACATAACAGTCATTCTGCTAAACACTTTATTAATATTCTCATTTAATCCTCACAACAGTCTTGTGAGTTTGATGCTCTTATCTTCATTTTACAGTTGAGAAAATTGAGTTCAACTGTTTTATTCAAGATCACAAAGTTGTTAAGCCAGATTGAAACTGAAGTCCTTTTGACTCCTAGTCCAGTGCTCTATCCACTACACCAATGAGCTATCTACAAAATAACTGAGACCCAGAGGGGTCACAGTAGTAATCTTCCTGACTCCAGGTCTACCCTTCCCTAAGCAACATGGAACCACCTTGAAAAGTCAGGTATTGATCTATATATAGTTATTAAGTTTGGTAGTCTTTCCTGGGATGGGAAATATTGCAGAAGATTGCAGTCCAATTGTTTCAACAAACATCTGTGCAGAGTACCGTGCTAAGTTCTAATGCATTTTAGATAAAATATACTTTAACTACCTTCATAGAGCTTACAGTTTAGCAGAAAGATGATTCCATAACAGATGTTTACATAATAAGCTCATTAATAAGATGCAAACACCATGAAATGCAGAGTTAGACCAGGGGTACCAAGCTAGAAGCAAAAGAATTTAGAAGGTACACATAGAACTTGCAGTCTTATAACAAAGAAACAACAAAGAAAGTTAAGAACCTTCTTGGTTATATAAATTAAATGGAAACTATTTAATTAATGATAAACTCTAAAAGGTAATTATTAAATAGGAGATGTAATACTTTAAAATGTAGAATCCAGATGAAGAACTGGGATGAAGTCCTTTTTTATCCTGATCTTACTCAACCATCTTCCTCACAATGGTGTCCCTAGATCATAACAGGAGCATATTCTTGTTTGAAAAATGAGATCACACAAGCTGTTATATATTGGAGATATAGAGACACCAGAAATGTTTTAGATTGAGATGAATGTAATTTATCTGATTATTGAAAGATGATCATCTCATCCCTAATAATAAGCTGAGATGGAATTATTTCCAGCAAGGATCAGAAACTCATTTGAGAAAGATAAGAGATGAGATAGAAAAGTAAAAAAATCAGTTCAAAGCTGGTAGTGAAATTTACTAGAGTTTGACTAAATAATAAAGAATTTATTGAGCAAGTATTAGAAGCAGAGAACCAGAAAAGTCAGATATAAGAGCAAATAGTTTATTTGAGACACTGTTCTTGATAAGATATAAGTGAAGCACTTATATGAAGCACCAGGTGCATCACCTCAACTTAGCATTGGAAGCATTTATTCAATAGAGAAACCCCATTCACCAATGTTTTCAAATAATTCCTGAGGAGGAAGTAGAAATGGAAGTTTATAGTTCCAGAGTTAGCTGAACTGACCACAAGAGATGTCTTCTCCCATATGCTTCTTTAATATATAATTTCTGCATGTGCTTGTTCTCTGCCATAGATACTGAGGGAAGTAATGGCTAAGTGTGAATAAAGTTTGTGATTTATTATTAACATTTTCATTACATTTGTTTCAATACTACTACTAATGACAAGATCATAATTCCCCTTTTCCTTATTGCTAAGTAAATGGCTATTTTAAAAATCTATTTAAAAAACAAAAATGGAATTATGTTCTCCCTCCCACACTGGGTATGGCACTCAGTCTAGTTAGGGCTCTGGTGCTATGTGGGTCCACTCAATCAATCAATTATTAAGAGCTGACTATAGTGGGAATTTAATAAAAGTTTGCTTGCTTGATTTCTAGGTAGTATGCTAAGCATTGGGGTGAGAACAGAGAATGAACCAATCCCTGTCCTCAAAGAGCTTATATCAGGAATATTCCCTTCTATAGGGAGGGCTCATCTTCATTCCAAACCCCCACCCAGAGGAGGATTGGCACCAAGGAAATATTCCCAGAACAACCCCTAGTAAATATTCCCTTCGTGACGGGCTGGCTAGAATGGCTGAAAATCTGCTAATCCTTTTTCATATTAAAATAAATGTCTGTCCTAACCTTCAAAGGATGGATACAGAGTTTTGAATTACACATCAAGTGGAAAAAAATTTAATGGATAAATGTTAAAATCATTAAAGTCTTTTTGCACAGCAAATAAAGAGCGAATGACTCATCTCCTGGCAGTTATCAAATGTGTCTTTTTCCATATTTCTTTTCCCTCCACCAGTATGCATAAATCTTTTCTGTCTACCTGCTTGTCATCCTCCTGTCAAAAGACTTCTCACATCATATTCTTCTTACCTCTCTCAAAACATCCCACTTTAAAATTTTATCACAAGATTTTTTCTAGGTTTTTCTAGGTTACAGCACAAAGCATATAATGTACAAAGTTCCTATTTTTAAAAAGCCAGCCTTAATAGGGGGTGGGAGGATGGAGTGGGAAAGGGAGGGGATAACAGAGCATCCAGAATCTTTTCTGAACTGAATCTATAATCATTTTCCGAAAATTCCTCCTATAAGTAGCAAAGCTTGATAGACATTCTGTCTCATTAAAGTTAATGTGACACAGCTATCAAAACAGGTAGGACAAAATGATAGATGAGGGGTTTTTTTAAGTGTCAAATCCTTTGCCTAAGGCTCATCTCTCCTCCTGTGAACTAAAAGAAATACCATATTTAAGTTCCTCAGAGGTGAAAAGTCCATTTACCAGGCTGAATCCCAGAATATATAAGCATGACTGCTTGACTTCCAGTCATCCCCAAGCCCCAATTCTTTCCAATTCATTTCTTCCACAAACATTTGCAGGAAATAAAGAATGAAAGTTGAGGGCCATCTGGACACAGTGGATAGGCGTATGGTAAGTGTGAACATGCTACAAAACATGACAGACCAAATACTGAATAAGAGGAGAGGTCCCAAGATGTTATCACAGAGTTGGATGATCCTCATAATTCCCCCTATCCTATATTTATCTTTATGTTCATTTTTTTTAGATATTTTGCATTTATTTCATATACATAGAAGAGTTCTCTCAGTAGTAGAATATAGTCAAATTTGACCTCAGACAATTATTATGCTATCCCGCACAATTTCTGTAGGCCTTAATCCAGTGGAGAAGAAAATGGCAAAATATTTTACCAAGAAAATCTCTTAGATAGTATAGTCCACAGAGTCACAAAGTGCTAGACATGACTGAACAAGAAGAACAAGAGGCGATGTGGTACAGTGGGCGGAGAGCTAGTGACCTCCCAGCCAGAAAGGCCTAACTTTGAGTTGGATCTTCACTGCATTTTGTTGGGTGAACCTGAGCCAATAGTTTAAACCCTGGGGGCTTTAGTCAACCCTCTAATATGATAAATGGCAGACAAGGTCCTAGCTACCTTGATAGAAGAATTTCCCACTCCAGGTGAATGAAATCATAAATCAACTCTGTTCTCCTTCCAGAATATAAGCTTCTTTAGGATAGGGATTATTGAGTTTTTGCTTCCATATTTCCATTATCAAGACTAGTTCTTGACACATAATAGCTGTTTAATAATTGTTTGATTGAACTCAAAAGGTGGACCAGTTATGTATCCAGAGCAAGAGCAAGACCAGTTATGTATCCAGAGCATCACTGGACAGCTGATAAGCTCCACTTGATACAGTGGAAAGAGCATTTGGAATCTAGGCTTAAATTCTAGCTCATAGCTGATCGAAGGCAAATCCCTTCACATGCATGAGTCTCGTTTTCCTCAATTGTTAAATGAAGGGATTGAACTAAGTGGCAATTAAGGTCTTTTAGTTCTAAATCTAAAATTAATATGAAGAACTTTATAGGAATATTAGTTGTACTTTTCTGTGGAGGATTTTTCCCAGGACACCGACAATAGTTGCCCAAGCTGAGCAGGAATGGATTTGTTGCCATCTCCACCCTTGGGGGTAATACCCCATCAATGATATGACAGAATCATCTATTATGAAAGTAAGTACAAAGCACTATGTTGAATGCTGGATATACATAGACATAATTAAAAACCAATCCTGCTCTCAAGCAGCTTCTAGTCTAAGGGCCATTAATTTTTATGAATTATTTTAATGGTATTCTGTCTGATTTGTCACAGCTGACAATGTACCCAACAAAATTGTTGTGTGCAAAATTAAAGCCCTCAGTTGTAATTCTGAGGAATGCCACTGTTCTCCCTAATCATGGAGACAAGAATAAAAAAGTGAGGTTATACATCACAGCAATCACTCAGATAACTGCCATGGGAGTTAAATCTAGAACAGACCTCCAAGGCCTTAAAGCCTGAAATCTTTTCCAGACCAGTCTCCGATAGCAGCTGGACAATGACCCTGATACTTACTCCATAAAATAATCACCTTTATCTCCCTATTGAAGGTTTCTCTTCCCTTATTCTTTTATTATCAGATCTTCAGAGCATTTATTACTGCAAATTGTCTCTCCTTTGATCTCCACATTCCCCAAGTTGGATGCTAAGTATAGAGAAACTAATTTGAAGCAAATGTAAAAATTTATTTTTTTTAGTTCTAAGTCACAAATTAACCATGATGAAAATATTACTTTGACCTATTTGGGGGTTAATAGACTGATGCTTGGGAGATAAATCGCTCTGTGACATTGCTCTTTTTTATGGTCTGAATGGGTCAAAGGGGCCTCCTAGTTGTACATCAGCTTAGCCAGTACCAGCAAACAAGTTAAAAGGTCATTAAAAATGTCATTAACTTCTTCCAAAACAGGGATGTCTCTGTCAGGATTGCTGGTGCTTTCCTCAAAGGTCCATCTTCCCTTAATGAAGGCAATCTTGTCCAAGTGGCAGGGGACTCAAAGCCTTAGAACAATGTCTGGACAGCACAGACCAGTGGAACTTGGCAGGCTGAGAGCACAATACCTGGTACACAGTAGGTGTTAAATAAATGCTTTGTTGCTTGGTTGTTTGATTGATTGGTTTCCAGATCTGTGAGCTTTTTAATTGCCTAAAAATTGTATTGGTTTATTCATTTCTAACATAATTGTGAGGACTGTTTACTTGCTTTTTTTTCTATCTCAAAAAGGGTGAGTTAGGATTAAGATTTAAAAAAAAAACCCTTTTTGAACATTGAGAGGTCTTCAAAAATAGAACAAATGATTTAAAGTGAGTAGACTCCTCAAATATGGGTAACAGAGCATTTGTTTTACTGAATTTCACAGATATTTATTGGTTCTTGGGTATTTTTTATTTATTCAATGGGAAGAGGTGGCAGTGAGAAGGACAATCATATTAATTAAAATATTTGGTACTTAAAAATAAAAATAAAAATTTTTTAAAAAGTAGCCTTCAAAGAAAGCCATTGGTCAGAGAGGTTATAAGGAGGATTTTTACTCCAGTCCAGGCTTAACTACAGAGCCTCTGGAGAAATTTAATAAATGCTTACTTTTTTGAAGCGTATGGTTCATGAAAATAATCTTGAATTTGGAAAAGTACAACCTGGATAAGTCTTGCCTCTCAGTTTTACTAATTCATATAACCCTTGGCAAATCATTTAATATCTCTCTACTTCAGTATCCTCAGCTATGAAAAATAGAAAATAATTCTGGCACTATGTTCCTTGCAAGATTTTTAAAGACAAAGTACTTTGCAAACACTTATCACTATAGTAGGTATTCCAAAGCTCGTAGTACTCATTTAAGCTTTTTTCATAATTAATTTAACAATAATTCATAATTTCATAATTCATTACATCAGGAACTCCTCAAAAACAAGAACAGATTGTCCTTTGCCTCTTTTTCTATCCCTAGTGCTTAGTACAGTATCTGGCATATAGTAAGCTCTGAATAAATGATTAATAATAGTCTTAAATGTTTAGGCATTAAGAGCTTAAAAGTAGACTAACGTTTTGGCTTAGGAAAAGGTGTAAAGGTCAGCTATTATTTTCTCTATCTGCAAACTAAAGACGAATCACTAGTGCAAAAGCTAATGTGATCTTAGAAATTAATCCTTACTGATTTAACCTAACACTTCAATGTCTAAAATACTCTCCTTCCTTTATAGTTGCATCTCAGTAAGATTTGGCTCAACCACCCTCTCCTTCATAAAGTCTTTCCTCATCTCCCTTTTCCTGCTTTTCTTCTTTTCTTTGAGTCTTCCCTTAAAATTACCTTGTGCCTATTTTGAACATATTTATGTGTCTTCCCATTAGAATGAAAGACCCTGAGGGCTTAGTTGTTTTTTCTATATATCTATCTGCCTTGATAAGAATAGTTTAATAAATATATTAGGAAGTTTTAAAAAATGGAATGAGCAAAAGAAAGAATAGTTTCTTAAATGATTGTTGAATGAACATTGAATTCAGCAGGCAAGGGCTTAAAATATGGGGTCTGCCTATGTACTCATGCTGGCTGGGAGACCCTGATCAAGTCACTTAAATTCCAATGCTCCCAGAAACTCCCAAGACCACAAATCATATCAAGAGTACTAATCTGCATTGCTGGGAGGCAGTTTGCTTATCCAGGAGTTCCTTGTGCCAATGAAATCAGATCTAGTCTACATGAATAATTTATATTCACATATATCACTACAGTTCACAATTTTTATTCTTGGAAGCAGAGAAGTTTCTGAGACTTAGCTAGGCAAAATAATTTCTTATGTAGCCTTATTTGCCTTCAGCAATTGGCCAAATCATTTATAATCCTCTCAAAATTATTATTGTGCATGCGTGTGTAGATGTACGTATATACATCAGGCAGAGATAGACAAGTCTTAACTTGTGTTTGTCTAAATTTTCTCATCTGTAAAGTAGGGACAATTTGAACACCTGCAACCTAAGGTTATTGTGAGGATCAAATGATATAATATTTGTAAAGTGATTACTACAGTGCCCGACACAGAGTAGGCTCTCTATAAATGTTACTGTTGTTTTTCTGCTATAATGATGAAGAAAGGGATTTGCAAGAGAGACATAAAACAAAATCTCATGTGAGGGCACTTTTTTTTAACCTCCTCTCTCTTCATGACCTCTCTCTACACAGTGATTTCATGGGTGTCAATTGTCCATCAGATCCAGTAGTTTTCAAATATGGGGCCTATACAGTTTAATGTTTCAGGCAAACATTCCCATCTTTCCACTGATTTTTTTTTCTTAAAGTAGTGAATTTCATATCAAGCTGAATCAGAACATTTTCAAGACAGTGTGACAATATTTAGTTGGCAAGCAACTATGATTAGACAAATTACTTAATTCGTGTTTCCTACCACTCATCCTAAGTGGTCCTTCTCTCTTCTACTCCCTCTCTATTTTTATAACACTTCAGAATTCTTTCAGTCCTTACTTTTTGACTTGCCAAATACTAGCTGAATTCATGTAAGGCGATGTATTCACCTTTACCATCCCACCCAAACTATTAGCATCCTTCTTACCTGACAACTTGTCAAAGAGAGAATTCTTATTCAGGTTTAACCTGACCTTTGAGGTCCCTTCTAATCTCAGAGATTCATATTTAGCAATTCAATGTAAGCATGTGAAATATAGCATGTCCACTGGGGGAGGACAGAACTAGGCTATGGCCCAGACAAGATTTACTCACAGATAGTTGCTTGTGACCCTGCTCTTGGGAATTTCTCATTTTTAAAATTGTGGCTTTTTCTGACACTTCACTAATGAGACACAAATTACTGTCCCATTAACACCCAGTATACCATTCCAGTAGGCACTTGAAAAATAGTCTCGAAAAGTTGGTTCCTGCCACTTCATATTCCCCTCCACTCTGAAAGTCTAATGGTCACATATGATCCCATTAGATACCTCAGTTTTGACTGCCAAACTCATGCTGCTATAAATTTGCTTGTGCATTGTCTTACAACTAAAAAATATATTAATAGGTTAGAAAGAATTAAGACCTTGGTTGTAACCCAATACTGCCTGAGCCATTTTAGTGACAAACAATTGTAGACCTATAGATGTAGACAAGATCAGTGGCTAGAAATGCATATTAATCCAGAAGAAGTTTTAAAAAATGGAATATTTACTGGATTATATTGGATTTCCATGATCCAAATATCTATTACTTGTGACATTTTTTTTTCAATTGTCATTTTGTTTTCTGGGAGTTCTCTCTTTTTTCAATTGCTAAATAAAATAGAAATATTTTAATATGTATCTAAGAATTACATTAGGAAAGTCATGAGTAAATCAAAACCTAAAAAAAACTCATAGAAAAACTCATATCTTATACCACTTTATATTGTTAATTATTTAGACAAAAATCCAACATGGAGTAAATTGTGATGATGGCAGCCAAGTCTATTAGAATCACGTTTATATTCATACAAGAAGCAATGTGTTGACACCAAATGTCACTGTAGCTTTAGCACAAACCATCATTACTACAGTTCATTCAATTTGCTTCTTATGTTATTGACCAATTTATGTCATGGTAGAATTCCTTGATATTAAGTGGAGCTTGGTTGTCACACATAATTAATGTTATGGATAGCAACATAATCTAGACATCCTAGGCCAATAAACATGATGGTTATATTATTTATGATTTGAGAGAACTGCCTAGGCCAATAAAATGATAGTTATATTATTTATGTTTTAAAAGAACTGTCTTCAAGGATTCAAAGAGCTCTCATGTGAAAGAGAGATTATATTTTTCCCTTGGATGCCAAGAGCAAAATTAGGCTTGTTGAATGTAAGAGTCAGAGCAGCAGGAACTAAATAGCAGAGGGGAAAATATCTTCCTAATAATTAGGAATTTCCAAAAGCAAAATAGGTTTCCAATATAGGTGATGAAGTCTGGTAGTCTTCAAGCAAAGGTTTCATGATCACTTCTCCCTCATGTTGAAAAAGGCATCCCCAGGTGAGGAGAAATTGTATCAGATAACTTGGAGGAAATGGAGGAGGGAAAGAAAGGATGTGAAGAAAAGAAAGAGGAAAGGAAGATGAAGAGAGAAAGGGGGAGTAGGAAGAAGAGGCAAAAGAAGTGGAAGAGTGAGAGGAGGAAGAAGTAGAAAAAAAAGGAAAAATAAGGAAGAGAAGGAGAAGAAGAAAGAGAATGAAAAAAGAGGTGGAAGAAGAGAGGGGAAGAGAAAAAGGGAGGAGGAAAAAAAGAAGAAGAGGAGGAGGAAGAGGAAGAATAAAGGAGGAAGAAGAAGAGGAGGAAAAAGATGGGATAACAGTGTTTTAGATTTTGCAAAATTTTAAGTACATCTTATCTCATTTTATCTCAGCAGAGTCTATGATGCTGTGAGATTATTTGTCCTGCTCTTCCCCTCTCTCAATATGGAAAATCAAGTCCCCTACTTGTAGTCTCCAACTGATAGTCACCTCCCTAGACAACAATAATTGTTGAGATCTTAGTATCAAATTTCAAAATTTTAAGTACCCCAATATTCCCCTCTTTCAAGTGGTAAGGAAGATGAATTGCATGCTCCAGAATGAGATAAACAAGGACTGGGTTCTAAGCTATCTTTCTGTTTCGTTCCTTGATTAACAAAACACTTTGAACATAGTAGGTACTCAATGAATAAATATGAATAATGAATAAATATGAATATGAATAACAAAATGAAAGAAATAAAATAGTTACTCAGTTGCCAAATCCACTATAAGAACCTTCAAAAAATTCATGTAAAGAGGGGAAGTTTTTTGGAGGTCATTACACACCCCAAAACTATGATATCCTGATTGCTAGTGATCCACACTATACTCTTATTCCCCAGTAGTTCCATGACCAGTGTGTTAAACAGAGTTAGCTAAGTGCTTTGTCATCCTTTGTAGTGATATATTGTGGATTAATATAAAACACCACCATCTGTGCTCTCTTCTGGGATTTTAAAGTGGCCACCAGTGCCCACCAAGACCCCAAGCCTCTATCTGCAGAGTCACCAGGGAGGCTGTGTATCTACTACTCTTTGGCAAAGAAATGAAGTATTTCCCTTCAGGCAGCCCCTTCAATGATGTTTGAAAGTTTTCATAGCTCTGTTTTCGAAATGATTCTTTTAAAGGATCACATATCCCAAAGGATTTAGCAGCATTTCTACAATGCCCCAAGATAACAACAGAATGGGGAAAAGTACAAATTAATTGTCCCCAGGGTCTAGCATTACTAAGTGCTTAAGAAATGTTTTATTGAATTAAATTCATATCTTCCATGACCCAGATGATCATTTAGATTTTGGAAACCTTCAGAATCCTCTATGGATATTGAATTTCATGTTTGTGGTTGTTCCTTCTAATGATACAAATCACAAGTCATCATGCTTGTCCAGTCTATTCAATTCTCATCTATCTTGTCTCTATTTTCATGTAGATTTGCCCCAGAGGATCCACTGAACATGCTAGAAATGTGAGCAGAAGAGAATGAAAGGGAAGAGAAAGAAGAAGAGAGATGAATAGAGAAAAGGGAAGGAAAGGAATATGAGGGAACAACCTTCATTTGGGGAGATGTGGTATCTGAAATGTAGTACCAACAAAATGTGGTATCTTAATTCAATTAAATATTATTTTGCCATGAGAAATTGCCAGAGACAATTTCAGAGAACCTCGAAAAGTAGTAATTGATCCAAAGCGAAGTGAGCAGTAAAACATATTATACAGAATATTATGAAGAAAAGCAACTTTGAAAGACTTAACCCTTTGTCAACCATGATCATCTCCAGAGGATCTGTAGCGAACCATGCTCCCCACTTCCTGACAGAAAGGTAATGATGCACTAGGTACAGAAAGGCATATAATTTTGGAAATAGTCTCTGTGAATACATTTTGCTTGACTATGTGTATTTGTACAAGGATTTTCCCCCCTGTTTTCAGTTATCAGGGACTGAAAGTGGTAAGGATTACCAATAATGATCCCAGAAAACATTGAAAAAATTTTAAATGGACACCAGAAAAGCAAATGGAAATTCAGACAGGAAAGATAGTTTTAAAGGTAGCATGCAAAACTTTATACATACATATATATATATATATATATATATATACATATATATATATATTTAAAAGCAAGAGCTATGAAATGGACATCTATGTTTTCATATAGAATTATTTTCCCATTCTTTTGAGTATATGAAAATGTTTTTATTTGATGTTTAAGCTTAAAAGTAAAAATAAATAGAAGTTAAAAATAAGTGACCGTTGTCCAGAAGTGATAGCATGGAAAGCAGATTCATCTTTGAAGATAGCAGTATTTAGAGATTCCAAAGTAACAGCATAAACATGCATCATCAATGTACCACCAGCCAGATTAACTTCCAAGAATCTCTGCTACCAAGGGCCAAGGATTTCAAAAGATTTCAGGAGGAGTAAACATTATGAGAGCCAAAAAGGTCTAAAAAAATAATAAAAACCTAAGGAAAAAAAAAAGATGATAATAGTGAGAGAGGTAACATGGTGAAGCCTTGGATACAGGTCCAGCAATGCCCTAATATTTCCTTTGGCTATTCAGAGCCAAGTTCTGGAGCACCTTAATAGGTTGCCCCATCCCCACAATTCGGTATGTTACAAAATCACCCGTTTTATTTCCCTAATCAAAACTCTCAATTCCTCCCTTGAAAGGAAAGCAATATTCTTGAAACAATTCACACGAAGATTTTAATGGCTAATAGTTTTAAGTTTCCTGGGGATGTTGGCAGTTTAAAAGACATTTGCTAACCCAAATGAATCTCTAATTACTTGGGTTTTAAATCATATTATGTTACATCTAAGAAGGATCTTAGAACTTAACTCCCTCCCACCCCACATTAATTTGTGAGGGTTTGGAAGATATTCTATTTTGTGTATCTTATAATTTCTGTTGTTGTTGTTAATGTATATATCAAATTAAGTGGACAGCTAGGTGCTGAGCCTAGAATCAGGAAGACATCCCCATGAGTTCAAATATGGATTCATTTACTAGCTACATCACCATGGGCAAATCACTTCACTCTGTTTGCCTCAGTTTCCTCATCTGTAAAATTAGTTAGAAAAGGAAATGGCAAACCACTCCAGTATCTTTGCCAAATGACCCCTAGATGGGGTCATAAAGTATTGTATATGATTGAAAATATCTGAATAATAAAATCAATTAAGTCCTATAATTATTGAATTTCTAGTGATTTGCTTGGTCTATGAGTAAACATAATTTTTAAATAGAGGTTCAAGATGAGACAATATTTCCTTAATCCACATGGGATATGAACATAGTGAGGGAGGGGGGAGAAGGAATATTCAGGTTGGAGTGAGAAACTCCAGATTATATATTGTTGATATTAGTTTTTATAATATTCCTTATCTATTCCTGGCCAATTCTTTCCAACTCCAGAGCACTTCATGAACAATGACAGCTTAGTATCCATATTTAAATAACTACTGTTCCCTGCCCTGTTATAAAATACTTTATCATACTGTGGCTTTGATTCTACCATTGGTTAAATCTTATAAAATCATAGTAAGGCTCTCTCACATTCCATGATGGGAACAACTATGACAATCACTTTATTCTTAGGATAATAGAAGTGGAAGGGACCTTTGAAGTCCTTCTTGCATACTTACAATATATTTCACATGCATTCATTATTTCATATGTAGACAGTCAACAACTAACTAATCAAGTCCAATACAACAAAATATTCAATATTCAGTAAAATCTATTTCCCATTGAAAGGAGCTGACTTTTTTGTTGTCCAGCTGGGCCACAGCCAGGGTTTGTGTTTTTTTTTTTAATTCCCTCCCTGAGCCAGAGTCTCCCTGCCATCATCATGATTGGTAGTTCCACTGACTCAGATTCACAGTATTACTGAAGTTAATTGTGAAAAGCCTCCCATATTGTGCTGGGAATGCCTCCACAATCTCTAAGTGTCATTCAGTTAGTTGGGACACAATAAGTAAACAACAAAAAGATCTGATGTGAGAGTAAGGCTGTGAAGTTTAATCAACTGGATAAATTTTCTCCAGTGTTCTATATTCTGTGCCAGATTTTCTCTTTTTTTCTTGTTTGAGGAAAGGAGAGAAAAATCTATCTATTTTCAGAAATTTCAGTGGATTTTAACATGGGACAGAATTGCAAAGTAAATAAAGAATAGGACTTGGAATGAGGGGGCTTAAATTTGAAATTGGAACACTGGTTATATCATCATGGGTCAGTAATAACTTCTCTGAAGCTCAATTATCTCATCTTTAACATAAGGATAATAATACACTAAGATATAGATAAATATAGATGGATGGATGGAAGGAAGGAAGGAAGGAAAGGAGGGAAAAAGAGAAAGAGAAAAAGAGAAAGAGAGAGAGAAGAAAGAAAGAAAAAAGAAAGGAAGAAAGGAAGAAAAAAGAAAGAAAGAAAGGAAGAAAGGAAGAAAGGAAGAAAGGAAGAAAGGAAGAAAGAAAGAAAGAAAGAAAGGAAGAAAGGAAGAAAGGAAGAAAGGAAGAAAGGAAGAAAGGAAGAAAGGAAGAAAGGAAGAAAGGAAGAAAGGAAGAAAGGAAGAAAGGAAGAAAGAAAGAAAGAAAGAAAGAAAGAAAGAAAGAAAGAAAGAAAGAAAGAAAGAAAGAAAGAAAGAAAGAAAGAAAGAAAGAAAGAAAGAAAGAAAGAAAGAAAGAAAGAAAGAAAGAAAGAAAGAAAGAAAGAAAGAAAGAAAGAAAGAAAGAAAGAAAGAAAGAAAGAAAGAAAGAAAGAAAGAAAGAAAGAAAGAAAGAAAGAAAGAAAGAAAGAAAGAAAGAAAGAAAATAATACACTAAGTGGCAAAATGGTAAGAATACCACTTTGGGCATCTGAGGATCGGTATATGAATCTCAGCTCTGCCAGCTTAAAGTTGATTTGACCTTAGACGAACCACAACTTCCTGAGGATTGTTTCAACCTTTGTAAAATGAGGAAGATGGATTATGGCCTCTAACATCTTCTCCAGCTCTAAACCTATCATTCTGGGATCCAATAAGGTCCTCAAGTGGCTGTCAAAAGGAAAACAAACTCCATTATCATTGCTCAGTCATTTCCAACTCTTAGAGATGCCCTGGACTTTGATATACTAAACTCTTCTATCCTTCCCTTTCGCTCAAAGTCTGCCCAAGTTCATGTTTGTTGGTTTCATGATACTACCTATCCATCACATAAAGATTCTTATATGAATGTTATAATATTAAAAGAATATATTTTTAAACAGCAAATGGATTTATAGAGAAAGGAGGAAGGAAGAAAAGAAAAATTAGGGACAATAAACCCTATTTACATAGATCAGCTAAGGAATCATGAAAGGAAATAAGCATTTATTAAGTGGTAAGTGCTATACACATTTCATTTCATCCTCAAAACAACTCTGGAAGTAAGTGTTATTATCAACCTCATTTTACAGTTGAGGAAACTGAGGCAGAGATTAAATGACTTTTCCAGAGTTATGCAGCTAAGTGTCTGAAATTAGATTTGAACTCAGTTCTTTATGCTTCCAAGAAGCTAACACTGTTTGGTTATACTAAAGGCCTAGGATCAATAACCTTCAGCTAGTTGACAAACCAGTAGAATGACAGCAAAATCTTCTACCTAGGTATCCTTGGAGGATATTAGCTGATTGGAATCAGCAAATATATTCACAATCCTCTCTCAATTCTCTATGCAAATAAAATGGGAGAGAATCATACATTATCCAAAACAGTTGGTGATCCAAAAATCATTTCTATTTGGTGCTGGAAAGCCTTGAGGCTGTTTCACAGTTGAAAAAGATTCCTAATTATTTGAATCATAAGAATATCAGAGCTAAAAGGAATCTTGGAGGTTATGTAGTATAACCCCCTCATTTTACAGATGAGAAAAGTGAAATTCAGAGAGACTCAGAGTCTTGGCCACAGTGCCTCAGACCGTGTTAGGCATTGGGGTCAGGAATATAAATGGCCCAGATATGTAGGTTAAGTATCTTGTGAGCAGCCACAGACCCCATTATGTATCTTCAGCAGTAACTGGCCTAGGGAAGGCAAACAATTCTTAAAATTTCAAACCAAGAGGTAAAAAGCTCCTTTCTTCCCTGGGGGATGAAGAAGTGAGATCTCCTTTCAGGTGCTCATTTGATCTTCTTAAAACATTTTTCTTTTAGGCTGTTAAAAGGAGCCCAGGCTGCAGGACTCACAGATTGCAGTGACTGATAGAGGGGTCTTTCTCAGTAAACATTGCACTTAGATTTATGTCACACAGAGTATAAAAGCGAAGCTTTTACTGTTCAGGCTTCTGTGGTTAAAAATAAAGAAATAATTAAACAATAGAAGAACACGGGCAGCATCTGACTTGCAATGCTCATGCTGATAGGACCTCCAAAACTTGTCAATAGCAGGACAGGGGAGAACTCCATGGCAGCACCTGCTGGAGGAAGACGGGGATGAGAATGGTGATGGATGGACTGCTAACTTGGCAAAGATCTTGTTTGATTACTTCCTTAACAATATCACAAAGGCAATAAAAACCAAAAATACACTTTTTAATCAATTTTGTTCATAGAAACTTGGTTTAAAATCCACTGACAACCCCTTTCTAAGTCTAGTGATGGACCCTCACCCTTCCAAAATAATCTGTATTTAAGGCACTGTGAGGAAAATAAAAAGTCAACAAAGGGATAAAATATCAACACCTGGATTTAGACTTAGGAGAGGTAGCTAGGTAGGAAACTAGAGAATATGGCATCTAGAATCTGGAAGAACTGAATTGAAATCCAGCCTCAGAAACTTAGCTGTGTGATCCTGCTCTGTCTCATTTTCCTCAACTGTAAAATGAGGAATATAATAGTGCCTATCTCACAGGGTTGTGATAAGAATAAAATGAGATAATATCTGTATAGTACTTGACACAGCACTTGACACACAGTAGGTACTTAATAAATTCTTATTCCCTGCCCTTTATGTTCTGTCTTTGGCCCTGGGACAAAGCGTGAATGGTCTCCTTTTTTTTACCTCCCCATAAGCAACTCTCTGAGATTGTAAATTACCAAATAACTGCAGATCATTGGTAGGGAAAGTTTCCTCACTGGAAGATCCCAATAGCAGTGAAATCACAGGTCTAGACTCAGCTTAAAGATTATTTTATATTTCTTTATCTCTGTTTATGTTATATTGTCTCCCAAAAGAATATAAGGTTCATGAAGGCAGGTATTGTTTTTGTCTTGGCTTCTGAAGATGGGCTTGACAAAATGTCTCACATATAATGGGCACTTTACAAAATGGACTTCCATCAAATTAAAAAATTGTAAATAGATAAATATAGATGGAAAGATAGATAGAGGGAGAGAGAGAGAAAGATTACATTAGATAGATAGACAGATAGATGGATAGATGCAAGCTGGTTGGGTGATGTTGATCTTAATCATCCTAATGTCTTAAAAGGAGCAAATTTAGTACCTGATAATCCTGGTACCAGCTTAATTGTGGCCATGTGATAACTCCAAGAGCAAATAGTGGAGTCTATGATTCAATTCCACTAATATACAATTAGCCAGTCAGTTAACAAGCATGTATTAAATACTTAATATGAACCAGTCATTACGCAAAGTTCTGAGGATACAAAAAAGGCAAAAGATAGTCCTTGCTCTGATATATGTTATAGCCTAATAGGACTATGGGAAAAAACAGCATACCAGTAAACTATAGACAGGATAAATTGGAGATAAACAAGAGAAGGAAAACATTAATAATAAGGAGGATTAGGAAAGATTTTTTGTAAAAGATGGAAGTTTAGTTGGGACTTGAAGGAATTCAGGGAATTCTGGAAGCAGAGATGCTGAGGGAGAACATTCTAGCCATGAAAGACAGCCAGCAAAAATTAAAAAGTAGAGACATGAAGTTTTTTGCTCAAGAAACAACATGGCTGCCAATATCACTACAGAATAGATAGTTGGTATGTCATGTAAAAAGACAGGAAAGAGGCTATTAGAAAGGGCATTGAACACCCAGAGGATTTTGTATTTGATCCGGGAGGAATTTATGAAATAGGAGACTAGTGTAATGTTCAATCCTATGGTTTAGAAAGATTGATTTAAGTTGAATATTAGATGAATTGTAGTAGGGAGAAATTTAAATCAAGGAAGCCAACTACAAGCTATTACAAATAGTCCCTTGGGAGGTATTGAGGGTCCTTATTAGTGTGTTAGCAGAGCCAGAAGAGAGAAGGTACAAGAGATGTTATAAAGAACTCAAGAGATGTTATAAAGGTAAACTTAACAGAATTAGTATCAAATTGGACATGAAGTGGGAGTGAGGGAATAAGGACTCAAGAATCTTACCTAGGCTGTGAATCTGGGTGACTGAGACAATGGTGGTGTCTCAACAATAATAGGGAAGTTGAAAGGAGAGGTTGGGGGAGAATGACTTAAGTTGGGAATGTCAAATTTATGATGCCTATGGCAGAGCCAGCTCAAAGTATCCAATAGTAACTGGAGGTGATAGTCTGAAGGTTAGGAGTCGGTTAGGGCTAGATAGGTAAATATGAGAATCATTATTGTAGTGAAGATAAATGAATGCACATGAGCTTATGAGTTCACAAGGAAAATAATTATACAGGTGAAAAGAGAAAAGAGTTCAGGGAGCATCTCCAAAAGAAAGAGTTCCGAACATCATTAGTGTAAATGACCTGGGTATAGATCCAGACTGAATAGAAATGAACAGATGGAGTTGTGTAATAGAAATTCAGAGAGAAAATACAGGAGGTAGAAGAATAGATCATAGGAAATGGATCCTTTAGGTTAGGATATTCGAATGGTTATGAATATGTATGTTGAAGTCCCTTAATATTAAGGCAGGAGTTTGGAAGTAGAGAAAGATTATAAGTCAGATACTGAATGTATTAAGGAAAGAAATGTCTTGGAAATTGATAGACAAGATCTCTCAGAATTTTGATTGAGAGTCCGACTGAGCAAATCTCAAAGAAGTTACTATATGATGGTGCAAGAGGTGAACTTCACAATGTCACAATGGAAGCAAAGAGTATTCCAGTTGCCTCACCTTGACCAGTGAGGGAGAAAAGGGGCAAGGAATGGAATGGGTGAAAATAACCCAGTGCTAGAATGGGTGGCCAGAGAAGCTGTCACTGGAACAGAGATAGGTTTCCATCCAAAAGATGAAAAGATTAAGAAAAGTATTTAAGATAAAAGCAAGTTTGTTCCCTATGGAGGGGGAATTTTCAAGAGGACAATGGAAAGGATGGGTAGTTTTAGAGTGACGTGTTGGGAATGGAGAGAAAGTTTAGGGGAGTGAGAATAAGGGAATGAGCAGTGAGAATGGAGAAAAGGGTTTGAATAATAATAACTGAGGGGGGAGAGTGACTAACTAGAGTCACTAGAATGGGGAGCTTGTTCAACATTGTGGAATATATTCAGGTAGGTTATCAATATATCATAAATGCCCAATTGATGGGCACCTCCTCAATTTCCAATTCTTGGTCACCAGAAAGAAGCTTCTATAAATATTTGAGGACATATAGATTCATTTTCTTTTTCCCCAATCATCTTTGAAAAATAGAGCTAGTAGTGATATTACTGGGTCAAAGATTATCGGTGCTTTATTAGAAGCACAGGACCATAGATAATTGGAGCAGGAAGGGATTTCGGGTAAGATCAAATAGTCCAATTTTGTCCTTTAATAAATAAGGAAAGATTAAAATGCCTAGAGGTAGAGTGAGGAGAAGAAGGACAGAGAGGAGATGCTTTAGGGCAGCTATGAAATTCCACCTAAAAAGATAAGTAATGTAAAAATTAGGGATCAGAAAATAAATATGACTCTTTCTGGATAAAGGTAGAAAAGGAATCAGATTATAACTAGAGAAATGAGTGGAAGTTAGCCAAGGAATAAAGTAGGTTCCATTTGAAGCATTTTCTTATAATTAAAACTATTCCAAAGTGGAATGAAGCTGCCTGAGAGGGAATGGGTTCCCCTTTATCTTAGACTTCCCAGAAGCTAAACAAGCATTGTTTGGATGTGTTGTAGAAGTGATTCTTAAAACAGCAAGGTGGGAATAGCTGGCTGGTGTGTTAGACTTAGTCAGGAAGATCTGACCTCAAATCCTGCCTCAGAAATATATCAACTGTGTGACTGTAGATGAGCTTCAATTTCCTTGTCTATAAAGTAGAAATAGCAATATCTATATCACAGAGTTGTTTGTGAAATTCTAGCATTTAATTTCCTATTAAGTGTTGAAATCAGAGGAAACAAAGATGGCATATTTGGGGGGAGGATTCTGAGAAGATGATGGAATAGACTGGTAAATTTTAAGCTGTCCCGATTTCCCCCACAAATAGAACAAATTTGCATGTCAGGGTGAACATATACTGATGAAAAATTAAAACAACTTCGGGCGGAATAGAGATCCTCTTGATAAAACCTAAGAAAATCTAAAGAAAGACCGGAGACTGGGATTAAACTCTCTGAAATGCAAATACATCTAAGCTAGCTGGGTGTGACTGGAGCCTCAGCAGGAACAGTAGAAATTTTGACCTCTTGGCCTATTTGTGGAGTTAGAGTCTAAATCCAAGAAGATAAAGTGAATCTTAGCTGATTGGGAATGCCAGGCCCAGATCTGTTACTGAGACCAGTCTGGGGCAAGAAGGAACTAGCTCCCAGAGAGTGAAGAGACAACAGGGCAGAGATGCTGAGGGCTGTGGGCATTTGCAAGAGAGTGGAGCTCTTGGTTTGAGGTTCCTGGTCAGAGTAGAGAGCTGAAGGGAAGCTTGAAGAACCATCCCTCCACCTCATGATTAAAGGTGCTTACATTTACTAAGAAAAATGAATTGGCAAAGAAGAAAGAATTCCACCACTGAAACATATTATGTAAACATAAAGACCAGGATTCATCTTCAAAGGAAGACACTTTAGTTAAATTAAAAAAAAAAAAAAAAAAAAGCTTCTACCGCAAATGGCTCCCCACCCAAAGACAATTTATAAAAGAACTCAAAAAAGAATTTAAAAATCAAATGAGAGACATTGAGAAAAAACTTTTAAAAATAAATAAATATAAACCATTCAAGAAAAATAAGAAGCTTATGAAAAAAGATTAATCAATTAGAAAAGGAGGTACAGAGTCTCAAAGATAAAAAGAATTCTTTGAAAATTAGAATTAGGCAAGGGGAAGTCAGTGAAGCTATGAGACCAAGAAATAACAAAACAGATTATAAAGAATGAGAAAATAGAACAGAATGTGAAACATCTTATGAGGAAAAAAACAAATCAGGAGAACAGATCAAGAAATGAAAACAAGAATAATTGGACTGCCAGAAAGTTGTGACCAAAAAGAAAACCTTAACACTATAATGCAGTAAATAATCCAAGAAAATTGTCCTGGAGTGGTAGAACATGAGGGGAAAGTAGAAATAGAAAAAATCCACTTATCACCATCTCAACAAAATTATTTGTGGAAAACACCCAGGAATATTATTGTCAAATTTTGAATTCCCCAGATCAAAGAGAAAATTTTGCAAGAAACAAGTAAAAAACAATTCAAATACACAATTAGAATTGTACAAGACTTATCAACTACAATAAAAGACAATCAAAAGGTCCCTGAATCATATGTACTGACAATCAAAAGAACTAGGCCTGTGACCAAAAATATCATATCCAACAAAATTATCTATAATTTTGAATGAGAAAAAAATGGGTATTCTGTGAACTTGCAGATTTTCAGGACTTTCTATCAATCAAACCTGAATTTAACAGAAAAATAACATCTAAGTCAATATGAAACATCATTTTTAAGGAACTTAACATGGACAAACTGTTTAAACATGGACAGATTGTTTTTTAACATGGGAAAATGTATACTATATGTTTAAGATTCACTTCAAAAAATACAGTAGCTCAAAAAAATTGTCAGAGTTAAGGCAAAAATAGTAATTATGTTATACAAATGAGGTGCAGAGGAAGAATAGACAGAGAGGCATTAGAGGGGGGAAGACAGCTCATAGTTCTGAAAATCTACTCATGCATGGGTTCAAGAGGCACACTATGTATATACCATGAAAGGTATAGCACTTTCCAAAATCTATAAAGAAATGAGGAGGGGAAGGATGAGTGGATGGGGAAGCAAAGGATGAGGGAAGAAGACAAGGAAAGAATCCTTGGGTGGAGGGAGGTTAAGTAATAACAAGACAAGTTAGGGAGCAGAATTTAATTAAAGGGATGGGAAAGACATGTGTGTATGTGGGGTATATGCATGTGTGTAAGTGTGTGCATGTATGTGCATATATATACATAAATATATATATTTTCTTAACTGTAGTTTGTTTGGGGTGGGGGATGAAAAGAGGGAAAAAGAATAAAGTAAATAATGTGTGCAGAACAAAACCAAAGAACAATTTATAAGGAAGTAAAGAAAAAATGAATATTTCTGAATATAATTTCTTCTACTAATAGATATACTTTCTTGATCTGATAATTTGTTGTTGTATATTGTGAATCCTCCCTGATACTTTGAAAGGCACATGACAAGGTTCTCTTTTGTTTTGCTTTATTTTGTTTTGTATTCCTTTTCTATTTTTCTTTTCTTTTTTCCAAATAAAATAAAATTTAAAAATAAAAATGGCATTTTTGTTTGTTTTTTAAGCACAAGGAATTTTTTTATCTTAAATTTTGTCATTTAAAATGCACTCTGGTCCCAATTTTCACATTTGCAGGAAAGAATAACTGAGGGTTGAGAACTTTTGTTCATGTACTGCTATGTGGTCCATTTTTCACTAGTCTTGGGTTTGTTATTCTCCTAAAAAAGTCATAAGGCCCTTGGACAGCTATAAAACACATCGTCCTCACTCCCAGAGGCAGGTCAGTGGATCTGACATTGTGCAGCCATCCAGAAAAGTGAGGAAGGCTCTGACAGGAATGCTCCTGGGATGTACCCTCTGATGGCAATGGTGGGGGATCAGACTTCCAGATGCTCAAACCCTCAGTTTGTCAAAAATGGTGACTTTTTCACAGATGTTGTTCACACTCTTTCCCAGTCTTTTCCTGACAGGAGACCTGTCTCTCCAAATTGGGTTAGAAAGTGTTGATGTTATTATTTCCTTCCACTGAGCTGCCCAAGGAAAGCTCTGAGCAAAATCACAAGAAAAGCTAAGTTCATCTTCAATGTTCCCACTCTGTGCACTTTCCCCCTACTTAGTGACATTCCTTCCACACTCCCTCAGGAACTCACCACCCTCATCTTTGCCAAATTGCTGTTAAGAAATGTCTGGAAACTCATCTGCTAGAAGTTATAGATAGTTAGATTTTTATCCCTCTCAAAAGTACGTCTACTTTAATAAAAATAAAAGCTAGAGATACAAGTTCCTAGAGATATGAGGAAATATAGTTACCAGCCAAGATAAGAATGTAGCCTTGGGGGGTGGTTATCAGCATCTTCCATCATTCCTGAACTCATGCCACAAAAAAAAAAATTGCTTATTCTACCACCTATGGGAAAAGCAAGATCTAGGGAGTGGCTTGGGATACTTCAAATAAAAATTCTCTTTGTTATTTAGAAGGTATCTTCTAAAATGGTTACCTCTACAATTCAGCTCATCTCAATTCTGCAAAGGTTTAGAACTATCAACTACATTCCAGTTACTTTGCAGGGAAACTGGAGATAAAGAAGACCAAGATGAGCTACCTCTGACCTTAAGGATCTTACATTCTACTCTATCATGTGATGTCTGGTTCTAAATGTGGGAAGCAGAGAATCACTGAACCTCAAGTATACTTAGTTCAAGTATACTTGAACAAGATGAGGAGGTTCTCCGACTTCCCCAAAAGACTCTGTTTGATGCAAACTACACCCCCCCCCAAGGCAATGCATTGCATTCTGGGAGATATTTAATGGTGAGGAAATTTTTTTCTTCTTCCAAGCCTAAATCTGTCTCTATATCATCAATCACTCCTCAAAATATTGCAGAATAACCAGAAAATTTTCTTCCAAGTCACAAGTACACACTGTGCTGAAATCTTTCCCTACATCACAATATGATACTCTGAACACTCTCCAGGATCTTCTCGGAGTTTTATTATGAGAAAAAGGACTTGTTATGCACAGGGCTTTTTCTATAATGTCCAACCCTGGCACTATAGCTGGTTTTCCTGGGGTTCCTGTGCCCAATATGTCTGATATAGGCTGGGATGTGAGGAACAGTATGAGATAACAGAAAAAACTCTGAAAAATGACTGATTCTTCCTCCTCCCATACTAGGAAGAAGTTATATTGATTGAATGCTCCCCAGAGGCTTTCAGAAAAAAGTAGAACTCAAGGGTTGATACTATTTATGCGACAATATTTGTTTCTAAGGCTGCCTTATTCTTTTAAATTCTCTGGCACAGTTTCTGGGGTAAAATGAAAAGAAAGTTGGAAGGAAATAATCACTCCAACTTATCATTTGTGATACATAGAATTTCAGTTCAAAAAATCATTTTCACAAATACAAGATGGTGAAAACATGTCATGATAACAGTTCTGAGGGAAAAAAAAACGATCTGGAGACTTTAGTATGTGGCTAAATCAATTTGAATCACTGATACATGACACCCAAAAGAATAAATTAGATAACAATCTCTATTAAAAGAGGCAAATCTGCCCCCACAAAAGCAGGTGATAATCCCCCAATCCTCTGACCTGGATAAATCACATCTATAGTATTATATACATCAAATAAAGGGAACACATTTTAGGAAGCAAATGTATAGGCTAGACAGCACCCAGAAGAGGTAAATAAGAATGGTTTTAGATCTTTATCTCATCCTATAAGAAAATAAAAGTTAAAAGAATAAAGGTATTTATTTTGGAAAAGGGAAGGCGTGGAGTAGATAACATTGTTTAGAAGTGTAGATTTCCTATTTGGATCCAAAAAGCAATGAGTAGAATTTTAAAAGTACAAATTTAAACTTGATTTTAAAAAATGTCTTATTAACTCGAATTATTCCAAAATGGAAATTTTCTTCTCCAAAGTTCATGGCTTCACCCAATTTGAAATTTTAAGTGAAGGTTGGATGATCATTTGATTTTTATGCTACAAAGGCAATTCTTTTCTAAGCATGGGTTGGACTAGATGCCAATGGAGATTAAATTGATGCATGAAGCATTCATTAAGCACACGCTTTTTGCCAGACACTGTGTTAGGTTCAAGGCATAAAATTAACAACAAAGGATTTCCCTAATCTCGAGGAGCTTAAATGGGAAACCACAATGTATTCAGAAATGTCAATAAAATTATGTAAAATAATTTCTTGAATGAAAGTAATGGCAATGAGGACCAGTGGAGAGTCAAAAAAAAAGGCTTAAATAAAATTCTAAGTGTAGCATTGAAAAAGATTTTAAAGACAATCAAATCCAACCCCTTTATTTTATATATGAGAAAAGAGAGTCTCAGAATCACTAAATGATTGATCCAAAACCATAGATATTAAGAAGAAGAAGTGAGATTTGAATTCTGGTCCTTTTATTCTATATACAAGACACTTTTCAATGCACTATGCTGTCTTTCAAGATGGAAAGACTGGAGCTGAAATCTAAAGTTAGGACTCCAGAGGTTAATGGAATGAGGATGTACATTTCAAGGATAGTAGAGAGCCATACAAAGGCATGGAGGTGGATGGTGGGATGAAACCTATGCAGAAGTCTCAAAAATTTAGTGGAATATCATGTTGCATGAGGGACAGTGATGTGAGATAATTCTAGAAAGATAAATTAAAGTCAGATATGTTCAAAAGAGGAGCTGGTATTCTATTCTGGAGGCAATAATGCTCTCCCAAAGCTTCTTGAGGAGATTAATGATGCAGTCAGACCTCTGTTTTAGGGGAACTGGTTTTGCACATTACTTCCAATTCTAAAAAAGGTGTGATTTTTCTGATACCTTTTATGCCCATCTGTAACTTCCCAGAAAGACCTTTGAAGTGTCTACTCTGGGAATAGTGGGAAATTTTCAGAGTGTTTCTCTGACATGCAACACAATGGAATAGTTTCCTAAACTCAGTCACATATTAAGAACCTTTTAATACTGTAGCAGTACTTTATTCTCTTGGCCCAGTCTCACCTCCACGTGTAAGACAAGCTATCAAACTTTAAATGTCCTTATATTTATCCTTCTAAAAATGCATTCCATAAGTGATGGTAGATACTTCATGAACAAGGGAAGTTGCTCCCCAGTAAATCTATTCTTCCATCCTTCCATCCTGGTGATGTTGTATCTTCAGTTACCTATTTCAGAAGGACCTGGGCTCTGACTCTCTAATTAGTCATCAATTTAGAGGCCAAACATAACAAACATAATGACTATGAGGATTTAAAATAAAGTTAAAAGGGATACACAGAGAGAAAAGTATTAACTGGCTTCAGTAGCATGTCTGAAGTCTGATTATAGTTGGAGTAAAGTTGTTAACATAAAGCATGAGCCTTCTATGCTCTTCCTGACTTAGTAGTATTCGGACTAGGATACACGATAGGAGTTCCTGGATGTACAACAAGGTAATAGCTGCTAGAAAATGGCCTTTATCATCTGGCTACATGGCTAAGCAACTATCATTGAGGAGAGATGCTTTTTTTGAGAATAAAGATTTCCTGTGATGTTTCAAAAGTCAAAATTCCAAAAAGAGAAACTCTTTTAGGTCCAAACCCCATGGCTACCACAACTACCAAGGGGTAAAATGTTACCTCAGGCTGAATGTCTATGCAGTGTGAGAAGGCTTCAAACCATACTCAGGAAATCAGCATTGTAGACAGCCCTTTGAATATAAAGGACAATGATGTTAGGACTGTATGAATATGTTGTGACTTAGAAGACCATGGGAATTAAGCCCAAATTCAGTGTGTTCCAGCCATCTTGCTGATGCTTTGAGAGTGAGCCATTAAACATTCAGGGGACTTTTATGGTACTGTCCAGGACCTGTTTATATTCTGTGTAAGTAACCTGCATTATCATGCTCTTCTTGAAACCACTGCAAAGCAGATAACAGCTAAATCAAGAATTGTCAAGCCAAAGGAGCTGTCAGGAATTAAATGGGGCTGTTGAATAAAAGTCATCATTGAAATTCACAAGGACCTTTTCTCAACAGTATGGGGAACTTCTGATGACATTGGCAAGCCATCAAAAATCCCTGATAGAGCAACCAATGAGGAAGATTGTGAAGGTAAAAATGTCATTGGTTGAGTTTTTCACAAACCTTATTACCTCGAAACATCATTGGGGATTTTGCACCATTCCCAAAGACTATTTACAGCATCCTGACCTTGAGTATTATTGTCACATTAATGTGGGCCATCCAGCGAAGCAAGCACAATAACATATGAGGTCAGAGTGTGTAATAGGTTTTTGTTCTCAAAGCTGAAAGAGATGTGAAAAATTATGAATCAGTTTAAAACCCAAGAGGGTAAAGCCATTTACAACAAGTAGATCAATACAGGACAGGAGAAGCAGGAAAAATTGTCTATGATTATGAGAATAACAATATGTTTTGTACTTAGCAAGCTTATAATACCAAACATATTATCTAATCCTCAGCACATCTTTAAGAAGTAGCTAACCTAGGATATACTATAAGATATTTAATATGTATGGGAATGTCTGCCATCTAGGGGAGGGGGTGGAGGGAAGGAGGGGAAAAATTTGGAACAGAAGGGAGTACAACGGATAATGTTGTAAAAAAAATTACCTATGAATATGTACTGTCAAAGAAAATGTTATAATTATAAAAATTAATAAAAAAAAATTTTAAAAAGTCAAGTAATATTGTTTTTTAAAATTGTAAAAATCTAACACAAAAATGGATTTTATAGGTTGACACAAGAAGTACAACTGAAAAAAAAAGCACAAATGACAAGTATTTGTGATAAATTTATATGTACATAAATTATGAGACAGAGAGATAGACATAAAGAGAGAGAGACAGAAATGGAAATGGAGACAGAGACAGACAGATAAAGAGGGGGAGAGAAAAAGGGGGAATACACAAAAATGTTTTCTGGAAAATAATTTCTATTTCCAATTGAGACTACTCTCAATTCATCTGGAGATTATTTCCTAACCCTACCCTTGAGCTATAGAATAAACATATCTTTGTTTGGAAAAAAAAAGTAGCTAGAGTTATATTGTAACACATGTAAAATGTATGGGATTGCCTGTCATCAAGGGGAGGGAGTAGAGGGAGGGAGGGGATAATGTGGAAAAATGAATACAAGGGATAATGTTATAAAAAAAATTACTCATGCATATATACTGTCAAAAAAATTTATAAATAAAATTTAAAAAAAAAAGAAGTAGCTAGACATGCTACTTTTACTTTTACTTGCTCAGTTAGATCAAGCTAGAGAGTACAAAAATTTACTCAGGAATGGAGATATTTCCATCTATGATAAAGAAATTTTTGTGCTACCACAGTGGGCACAGGTAGGCTTCAGCATGTTACAAATAAGTAATTATAAGTAAAATAAAAAGTGTAAAGGATTTCATCAAGAAATCTATGATAGAAAATGAAAATGGATTTTTCACAAAGCAGGAATAAGAGATCACAAGTGGACAGTCTGAGTTCTTTTGCAGCATTCTCTTGATATCAAGAGGACATAAAGCAGACTTAAAATATTGGGTGAATTTCCCATAGTGAACTTATGGGAAAATGTGCAGCAAAGAATTGGAAAATAGATACCTATCTTTTATGCAGTGGCTATACACATTTTGGTACAAAAATCTATTGGAATATTACTTTTGTGGAGAAATTTGTGAGGAATGACAAATGCCAAAAATATAGAGAAGCATGGAAAGATTTACATGAGTTGTTACAAAGTAAAGTCAAATCAAGAAAACTATATGATAAAAATTATAATAATGTACACGGAAAGAACAACCCACAATCTCTCACTTTAATTCTCGTGCTTTATTTCTCTCTCTTATAATTATACACACTTAACACTAACAATACAAAATCAAAAGTGAATGTTGCAAGTATTATAAAGAATAACCATGGTTCAAAAGAAGAGATATAAGAAGACACTGCCACTCTACCCCTTTGCCTGGGTAGGCGGTCCACAATTATTGCACATCACAATTCAGACTTCTCTGGTAAAAAGGGATGGCCAAACAATCTTACAGAGATTTTCCAGATTACAGAGGTACTAACTCCTAACTTCTAAGATGTAGAAGGGCAACGGTATTTGTGTTTCACACTTCATATTATCTTTCCTTGCCCTACAACCTACGAAGCACTCTCAAGGAGCAGGCCATGTCCAGGATTGAGCTGATCTTGATTCTATCACCAGTATTGATGAGGTTTAGAATTGGGGGTACCCAAATGAAATTAGGGCTTAATTGAGGTCTAGTGGCAGGTTCTGGGTACAGGGAGTTAAATAGAGTTCCCCTGCAACCCCTTTGGATTCGGCACAAGGATACGGAGTTAAATGAGTTCTAGTGGTGGTAAAGGAATTTACAGACCCCAAAACCTAGATTGATAAAAGAGGTTTATTATGGGATTTGGAAGTAAAGTCTAGTTAGTAAAGTTGAAAGTAGAGATAAGAGGGCACCAGAACCAGGGTTCCAGTGGGCAGAGAGTCTTTGGTATCAGGCATGGTGATGGCATGTTTAGACCCCCTGCAAAGAGAGGACTCCATAATGACAGATTTAGCTAAAAGGGCCTGTGGGTATGAAGTCCCCTGTTGGCTCCTGATTGGGTCTCAGCCAGGGTTAGAAGTTGAATTGATTTCAATGGGTTTCAAGACTGAGCCGTCCCCAGCTAGATAAAAAAGATGAAACTGTTTGTGCTTGGGATGAAGTCCACTTCCTGAGGCAGAGTAGAAGGAGGTTTTTTCCTTTAAAGATTTTTCAGAGTTTTGGGGTTTCCTTGTCAGTATCAACTATTTTTGTTTGCCAATCATGTTGAATATCACTAGCTAGCTAATTTCCAGGATTTGTATATTGAAAACTTTAAAAGTTTGCAAAATGATTTACATATGTCATCTCATTCATTTGCTGATCATAGAAACCCAATGAGACAGATGTTATCATTATCCCCATTTTATATATAGGGAAACTGAGGTTTTGAGAGTTTAATTGATGTGCCTAAAGTCAAATAGGTATATAAGTAGGACTTGACCTCCCATCTTCCTGATTCCATCCATTAGGCCACTTCACTGCCCATATTGAATTCTATTTAACCCCCAAAATCTCCTATATGAGTTGATCTTTTCATGAAAGGATGACATGTAAATGCATTATACACCAAAAATATTTGTTAGAACAAAGCAGAATGTATTAATTTCTGTTTGTCAAGATATAAATATCGATCACTTATCAATCCTCATTGGATACATGCCTATTAATCATTTTTTAAATTTAATTTTTATTTTATTTTATAGTTATAACTTTTTTTGACAGTACATATGCATGGGTAATTTTTTACAACATTATCCCTTGCACTTACTTCTATTCAGATTTTTTCCCTTCCTCCCCCAGCCCCCTCCCCCCAGATGGCAGGCAGTCTTATACATGTTAAAAATATTACAGTATATTCTAGATACAATATATGTGTGTAGAACCAAATTTTTTGTTGCACAGGAAGAATTGGATTCAGAAGGTAAAAATAACAGTTTACACCCATTTCCCACTGTTCCTTTTCTGGATGTAGCTGATTCTGTCCATCATTAGTCAATTGGAATTGGATTAGCTCTTCTCTATGTTGAAGATATCCACTTCCATCAGCATACATCCTCATACAGTATTGTTGTTGAAGTGTATAATGATCTTCTGGTTCTGCTCGTTTCACTCAGCATCAGTTGATGTAAGTCTCTCCAAGCCTCTCTGTATTTCTCCTGTTGGTCATTTCTTATAGAACAATAATATTCCATAACATTCATATACCATAATTTACCCAACCATTCTCCAATTGATGGACATCCATTCATCTTCCAGCTTCTAGCCACTATGAAAAGGGCTGCCACAAACATTTTATGCCTATAAATCATTGAGATACCAAAAGAATTACATAAGGGGAAAGGAGAATGTCTGCAAAAGTCTGTGGCTCTTTAAGAAGGTGTGACTTAAAGCAAGAAGAGCACTAGGCACCTTGTAGGTCAACATAGTTTGGTTCTAATCACTTACACTATGCCTAAGCTATGCCCAGGAATTAGAAAATACTGCTCTAGAAAGTATTATTTGAAGGATGCTAGGAAACCACTCCCCATCCTAACTGTAACAGGGCACTCTACCATCACAGAGGTATTCTTTTGGCAAAATGAACCATTCTATACTATAGATGCTCCTGGCAGAGACATCACAGCAAGCTACTAATACCTTGGTGGGAGTTCATTTATCACTGTTTTCCAAGGTGACAGATAGTTGAGAGTTCCTTAAAGAACAAAACAAATATTTACTAAGTTTTGAAAGAAAGATTCAGAACTGAGACTTGTCCGGGATGTGCATTTCTGGATGGCAGCACCTTTTGGAGAGAGGGTCTGAACAGCCAGGTAGGAACTGAGGAGATCCTCCTAATACCAGGACATCAACCACAGCCCTAGAGCAGATGTGCCCCCTGAATAATCTGGACCTTTGCCAAATCCCAGTCCCCTCTCAAAATTTACTGTGACCAAAAGAGAAAATGAGGATTCTGAAAGAAGGGGTAGGAAAACAAAAGGCATTCCATTTCTTTTCTTCCTGGGATGCTTGGATGCTTCTCATTAAGTATAGAATCAGTTTGGATGCTTCTCATTAACTATACAGTCAGAATGTTTGAGCTAATGGAGGCCTTAGAAAGAATCTAGTCTAAATTTCTCATTTTACAGATGAGCAATCTGAACCTCAGAGAGGACTACAGTTGGTCAAAATCACAGAGCCAGTAAGTGAGGGACAGTTGACATTGTGAATACTTAACTTAGAGTTAGAAAAATCTGGGTTCAAATTCTTTTTCTAAACTTTACTAACTGTGTAACCTTAGACAACCCCATTTAAACTTTTAGGATTGGTTCCATCAGCTATAAAATAAGAATTTTGGATTAAATGGTCTCTAATATCCTTTCAGCTTGAAATATACAATCCTTTTTATCTTTAAGTAGCAAAGGTAGCAATACTATGATGCGAGGACCAGCAGGTCCCCACCTCCATCACTTCCTCCAAAGCTTCCTAGGAACATGTCTTATTTAAAAAGTAACTAAGAATTTAAAATGATAGTATTCTAGGATTCAGGCTCCTTCCAAGAGGAACTAATTCCCTGACATTCTGAAATACTATGCAAACAGAATGATATCAATGGCATGGCCTAATTATTTCATATCCTAAAGCTTTCTCCTTTTTGGTACATTTATGGTGACATCTGCAGATGCTAATGGAATCCCTCTCTGGGATGGGGATCATTGAGTCAAAGGAGTGAAACATACATTGAACAATGAGAGATTAGATTTGTTCTCAGTCTTCACAATCAACAATGATGCTAATGTTTGAGGCTATTTTACTGAATTTATTCAGCATATTTCCAGCATCTGGAAACTCTTTGCTTGATTTGGGTATGTAATCATTTTGAAACCTTAAATACACACTTCAGGGCCTGTTCTCCCATTGATTGAGATTACAAGAAGTTGCCCATCCAGAAGCCTGGCACATGGTTAGAAGCTAGATGCCCCTGGAGTATCTTATTCAGTGATGAAAATACAAAGCAATTACAAAGGAAACTCAGCATTCTCGGGAAGGAAAGAGACAAACCTCCCCTGTGCCCCATTAGCTGCATTTTTATGAGCATCCAAGATGTGATTTTCTAGAAAATTAGGTTAACATAGGAAGGAGGCATATTGGAATTGATGGAGTTGGGCATTTTTCTTGGCTCCACATTGGCCCCCATCACTGGGAGTCCAGTGTCTCCTGCTTCCAGGCTGGAGCTCTAGTATAGTATTACCGTGACCTTGTCTGTTCCTCTGAGTTTCTGTGCAGTATTTTTAGTAAATAAGCTAGCTACCCTGTGTTTACCATGATCATGGACTCTAGCTTCCCAATCAATCTAGCTCCTGGCCCCCAATCAATTTCACTCTGCCCTACATTTTCCCTTTCCCCTAAATAGCCACCAGGAAGAAACTACTTTGGAAAATAATGTCTTTCCTCCAAAATTTCCAATCTTCTCATTGCCTTTTCAAAGTGGGTTCCACTTCTCTTTCCCAACCTTGTACCTCTTCATTCTGAGACTGGCTCTTTATTCATTTGTGATTGCTTTCCCTAGACTCTGAGACTCCTGCATCCATATAAAACTAACCACATTGGTACAATCTTTCAATATCACCAATATGGCTGCCCCCCATCTCCTCAAACCCCCATCATAACATGTCTTGCTAGGATGCCCCTAAATCAGATAGGAGCACACACTCTGCAGCACATCATTGATGAAGAAAGAGAACTAGTTCCAGGGGAACAAATTAATAGTTCTCTCAGGAACCAATCTGGGATTCCAAAGATGGGTTGCAATAGAGAACACTTCTGGTATTTTCTTCTCAAAACAAAACAGCATATTTGACCTTTTTTTTTTTTCCCAGCCCCAAAGAAAGGATGGACTCAAGGCAGTAAGGATGGGCCCTGTAAACTGAAAGGAGTTTCATCAATATAATTTATTGGCATTTTCTCCTTCCTTTACAATTTTTATATATGTATATAGTTATAGATAGATATGTTTACATATTGTATCACTTCAGTTGAATGTAAACTTCTTGAAGGCTAGGAACAATTATTTTTATCTTTATCCCCTTTATTACCATATCTAGCAAAGTACCTGGAACACAGTAGGAGCTTAATAATTGCTTCCTGGGTTTGTTGCTTTGCATGAAAATAATTAAATTCCATTCCACACCTTGATTAGGAATCTATTGTATGCAAAATACTATGAGGAACTATATTTTAAAAAGAAATTGCTGTTGGACACAATTAAAATGACTGAACAATTCTTTGGGACCTCAATTGGTGTTTTCATAGCAAAGATATGGGAGTTGTTTGCCATTTCCTTCTTCAGTCCATCTTACACATGAAGAAACTTAAGGGACTTTCCCAAGGTCAAAGAGCCAGTAAATGTTTGAACCCGTTTATGTCTTCCTGATTCTAAGTTCAACCTAACTGCCTCCATGATGGATATAGAATGACATAGAAGGGAAAGTTATTCTACCAGACCATCAGCTCTGGGGAATTCTGCCAATCTGGAAAGACTTCGACTTGCACCTAGCTCGGTAAACTTATTTCAATTGTCAGGATGAACCAAGATAACTTTGGAGTAGCTCATAACTATAAAGGCTATAGGATAATGAATTTTGGGGGCACAGTGATTCTCAAGTCAAAGAAAGATTGTGATTAGCAACAGTAGAGAAAATGGAGGGCAGAGAGAAATTGATTGGGGGCCAGAAACTAGATTGATTGGGAAACTGGAGTCGCTGAGCATGGGAAATACAGGCTAGCTTATTTACTAAGAAAATATTGCACAGAAGCCCAGAGGAACAAACAAGGTCATGGTATTACTGTTTCAGAGTCCCAGCCTGGAAGCAAGAGATATTGGACTCCCAGTAATGGGGGCCAATGTAGAGCCACAATAAACAAGTAAGGATCTTTAAACTATGGTGTTTCATAATAATAACATAAAATAATATAACTTACACTGATAATTATAAAATAAATGTTAATTACTTAGTAATTTAAAATCCAGAAAACTCTCTCTGTGTGTATATAAGTGTGTATATAATTCCATTTCATTCTTTTTTTTCAGTGGATTAATATCTTTTTTAAAATTAATTTTATAATTATAAAAAAAATTTTGACAGTAAATATGCATGAGTAATTTTTATGACATTATCCCTTGCATTCATTTTTCCAAATTTTCCCCTCCCTTCCTCTACTCCCTCCCCTAGATGACAGGCAATCCCATACATTTTATATTTTGGAGATGAGGCCTTTATCAGAACCTTTAACTGTAAAAATATTTTCCCAATTTGTTACTTCCCTTCTAATCTTATTTGTATCAGTATTGTTTGTACAGAAACTTTTTAGTTTGATGTAATCAAAATCTTCTATTTTGTGATCAATAATGATCTCTAGTTCTCCTATGGTCATAAATTCCTTCCTCCTCCACAGGTCTCTGTTCCTCTAATCTATTTATGATCTCATTCTTCATGCCTAAATCATGGACCTATTTTGATCTTATCTTGGTATATGGTGTTCAGTGGATCCATATCTAATTTCTGCCATTCCATTTGATTCTTATCTAATTCATAGTCCGGAGCCCAAAATCCTGTGTTTTTTTCTAGATGAATCCATTTTTGGAAATTCTGAATTTGGAAACTTTGGCTTCTATTCTAACCAAGGTTTCCCTAGAACATCACAATTTGATCTGTACTTTAGTCTTTACCAAAAAAAAAGGAAATGTAAACCTTCCTCAATTTGTTTGTAAGCACTCAGGCTGATGATAAATCCACTTGTTATACTTTCACTCCTAACTTCCAGGTTTGGTGGTCATGATAGTAGATTTGTATATCTCCTGTGACCCATTGCCACTTCCAGATTTTCCTTCTACCACCATCACTCTGCAATCTCTTTGTTTAAGGTTCACTTAACCCATTAAGTACAACCCAGTCAAAATCCTGATGGCTATTGCCTACCAATCTATAGAACATTAATTGCACTTCTTTCACCAATGATTTTAATAAGTGGCTCATGGGCTTTCCCATCCTTACCAACTCCTGCCCACCTTAGTAAGGAACTTCAATATACATGTTGATATTCCCTCAAAAACAAAACTTTCCATATTCCATGACTGACTTTTCTAGCTACTATTCATGGACATAACCTTGATCTTACCGTCACAAACAAATGTTAAACTTTCTTGCTCAAAAAACTGGCCGTGAAAATTGTCAGCAAGAAAGTCAGTTCTAAGTGAAAGAAGAAGATGGAAAGAATGAAAAATAAAAATGTTTTAAATTCATTTTGTTTTGTTTTGTTTTTTAATCTATGGAGTAGACATTCAAAAAAGCACTGTGGAAGGGACAGATTGTTCTGGAAATCACATGACAGGGGGAGTCAGGTGGACAGAGATGGAAATAAAAGAGCAGGCTATAAAGGATAAATAAAAGCCTTAGTACAATGGCAACTGTGTCTAGAATCACTGGCATAAGCAGAGGAACATGCTAACCTTTGAGAATTAAGTTTAGAAAGATGATGATAATCAAATCAGGTTTTTTTCAGGATAAGAGAGACATGGATATGTTTGTAGAAAGCAGAGAATAAGCTAGTAGACCCAGAAAGTTGGACGATTGTAAAATAGTGTGATAATAAAATAGGGAATCTGTTAGAAAGGACAGAATGCAATGGCAGAATGTAATGGAAAGATTTGTCTTAGCAAGGAGGTCCACCTCTTCAGGAAGAATGGGTGAAGGAAGCAATAGTTAAGAGGCATCTAAGTGATGTGAAATTAGATGGAGAGAAAAAGGAGTTCTTTGCAAATAGCCTCAAGTTTTTCAAAGAAATAGGAAACTATTTATCTTGTATATCTTCCTATAATATTAGCTCCTTTAAGGAAGGGATTGTTTTTGCTTTACTTTTTATTCTCAATGCTCAGCACATTACTTGCTACATAATAAGCATTAATGAATGTTTGCTGAGTGACTGCATATCGAAGTATACTAGAAATTGTTCAGCAAATTATAATCTCAGAAAAGTGTCTCAGAACCTGGAATTTTTTTCCTGGCAAGATTTATTGAAATGAGACAGTATTGTAAAAGAAAAGGCCTTGGACCCTCTCCATCTGAGATGTGTATGTGTAAATATAGTTATATACATTCATATATATATATATATATACACATATGCATGCATACAAACACACACATATTATATATGTACATATATATGAATATGGCTTTCTGTTCTTTGCTTTTTTTACAATTATTCTCATTTTACATAAAGATTTGAGATGGCTATGATTGTGCAAACTTTAAAAGATCAGGAAAGCAAACCACCAAAAATCTAGGAATAGAGTTAATCCTAGGTTTTACTGTCGGTCATTTCAACATTGAGTGCTCAAGGAATAACATGCTGGACCCTACCCATGGGTAGTTGAGACAGGGTGAACAACTCAACAGTTATTCCCATTGAGAAGTAAAATTTATAGATTAAGGAAGCTATATGAAAATTTTAATTAACTGTGATCTCACTTTACCCATGAACTAAGATGGTATGAAGAGGAAAGAAGGAGCAATGTTTGTACTTCTGTCCTTGCTATATCTTCCTAGTGAATATTTCTAAGGAAAGGAAAAAATGGAAAGAAAGGAGGGAGGGAAGAAGTAAGGAAGGAACTAAAAAGATTCTTGGGTCTCTGGCAGGTTAAGAGCCACTTAGCATGTATTGGGAGTCATGGCTTGAATTCATAACAGAATAACTTTGAGGATATGTTTCTAAAAAGAGGAAAGTAGAATTCTGACAAATTAGAAATGGGAACATTCTTCTCTCACACAGTTACAGTAGAAGAATGAAAATAGCAGGGACACAGATGATATGTTTTAGAAGGAAGAGTAAGAAGAAACAGGAAAGAGGGGGAGGGATTAATTATCCAATGAGGCTAAGGGTAGACATGGTCTTGAAGCTTAGAATGAGGATACCAAAACTGGGTAATAGGAAAACATTAAAATATTTGTCTTCTTTATGAATATCATTTAGTATATGGTTCAGAAGAAGTATTCCTTGTGAATGGTGAGATCTTCCAGGTGTTTCAATCTGTGGATGATATTGTACAAGTTGCATCAAGTTCTACCATATTATCTGGACTCAGACTCATAAGCATTCAAAAGAATTTGGCTAATTATCCACGCAGAAAGAACCAATTGGGTAAGGAATGTTTATGACCTATTCAATAGTACATATTTAAATGAGTAGCATAAATAATTTATATATTTTTCCATATGCCTCAAATCTATTAGACTCTTCTCAACCAAAAATAAAAATTCTTAAATTCACAAGATAAAATACATAAAATTATAAAGGAAGTAAATTAAAGTACAAAACATGTATTTTTGTCAGCTAAATTCATGAACTCCAGGAAATCTATCCACAGATTCCTAAATGGATCCATGGACTCCAGATTAAAAACCTTTACATTAGATAAATACTGCAACTAGAAAATCACTTGGGCCTAGAATTAAATAGGCAGAGGAAAGGGATCTTTATTGCTAAGGAAAAAAAATCTCAGAGCATACTTAATTATCCCCAAATTTCTCCTTAAAATGAAGAGCCATATTTAAAATACTAAAATTCTACCTGTTTGTTGTTTCATGGCTACAAATATTGGCACATCATAGTCTCTGAAGCATTAAAATTGAGAATCACTCAAATGGCAAAAGGAGGATCCCTGGTGTGTGTGAATTGGTCATAAAACACTATAGAAGAAAGGAAATATGAAGGAGGAAAAGATTTAAAATGGGGATGGAATGTGGATGCATCTGTGATTTCACTCATACATAGAACTCCTAGTGAGAAAATTCATAAAAATGCTGATCAGCACCAGCTCTGAACCTAGGAGAGTTGCCCGAAATGCTGAAAGATTTTAGTTACTTTTAATCACTTGTCCAGGATCAGTCAGCCTGCATGTGTCAGAATTTGGACTTGAAGCTAGGTCTTCTGGACTCTGAAGGAATCATTACAAACATCATAAAAGAAATACATCATTGAAAAAGAAGATGTCATGTACTGAGGGAAAGGAATAACAATTGGATAGCCCACATTTGTCAATAGGATCTTTATATTAGGAGAAGATGAGAGAGGATACCAATATACTGGGTGAATCCCCTCTCAAAAACTTATAGAAAGTCATGGAAAGAAGCTAACCAAGATGGGCAGTCAAGGCAAAAGGATAATCTGCATCCCACCAGTAAGGCCATAAATCCATTGAATTATGTGTACTTTTATTTACAAAAGCATTAATTTTTCTATTAACAGGAGAGGCAATAAAATACTTAAGTCACCACATATTACAAAAAGAAATTGAACAAGCCATCAATGAATTCTTAAGATAAAAATCTCCAAGACCAGATGGATTTGCAAGTGAATTCTGCCAAATACTTAAAGAACAATGAATTTCTAATATGATATAAATTATTTGGAAAAATAGGTGAAATCCTGCTAAATTACTTTTATGGAAAAAATATTGTGCTGATATTTAAACCAGGAAGAGTCAAAACAGAGAAAGAAAAATTTCAACCAATCTCCCTAATGAATATTGATGCAAAAATAAAGAAAATGTTAGTAAGGACATGACAACAACTTATCACCAGAATTATATATCCTATTATGCACAATCATACTATGTGCTACAAACATATTTTGCATTTTGGAAGCAAGGAGAAAAATGAAGTTTTACTTCTTCCTGCTCTTCCCCTTTTACTTACCTTGTGTCTCTGAGATATGGATAGAGGAAATGGATTATTATCTTCATTTTCATGACTAGGAAACTAAGGGACTTATCCCAACTATAATGGGAATATATTGTTTTTAAAAATGCTGTGATTTGTAAAATAATGGTCATTTATTTACTGCATATTGAAAATTCATTTACAGCTTATCAAAAATGAAAAAAGTAATCTACTTAAAAGATACAGTAGTAGAAAATTTAGTCTAATGATGTACAACAAATTTTGGACTTATGCCAAAATCCAGAATTTCATCAGATCTTCCTCCATTTCAAGAGGGACTAAATTTTAATAATAATAACCTTTCAAGCCATAAGTTCCAAGAGTCATCTTATCTATGTTGACATGCTCTCTAATAGCACATAATAAAACCTACCCTTATATGCCCATCCTGTGCAACTTCCACTAATGATCTCCCCCACATATTCATTGCAAAGAGTTCATCAGTATGGAAAAATCTTCTTTGAATTCTTTTGGCATTATGAAGAGACTAAAAGAGTACCTAAATTCTTCCTTCACATGAGGAAGCTTTTAAAATATTCCTTTTTATTACATCCTTAATGTGATTAATCATAATTCCTTGTTTTTGATATATTATAATATGCTTTCACTCACCATGTTTCTCTCCGTTGTTCTTTGGGTTATTTCACTGCTTTATAAACTGATATCCTATGTATCTTGGCTATATAAGAGTATCAAAAGAACATTAGTGTTAAAAAAAATGGGACTTATGGATGTGTGTCTTGGGGTAGAGAGTTCTATGTATTATGAAATGGCACATATTGTCATATTTTATGTATTGATCAATTTTACTGATTCTTTTCCTTTTTTTCTTCTTTTTAAAATTCTTTGTTATAAGCAATAAGGGGAAAGGGAAGGCTATAAGGAAAAATTTAGGTGATAGAAAAAAACAAAAGTTTTCAATAAAATATTTTAAAAATAAAAATACGAGCTTTTCCTGGAGAAGCTTCAAAATAAAGGGACATATTTAAGCTGACTATGAAGAACTAAGTTATTTCTACTATGTTAAAGTTCTTGAATAAATTTCCAGTGTTGAAAGTTGAAGTTTTTCTCATACTATCTTTAATATTTTCTGTTTCTTGCTTTGAGCTTTTACAAATCCAAGTTATCCTTACTTATTTTTAATAAAACCATCTATATCTATAGTAGAGGTGTCAGATATATCATCCAGGGCTGCATGGAAAACCTAGAATGGCAAGAATCAGATTTTAATGTAATTGAGAAATGTTTGGCAAAAAAAAAATACAATAGGAAATATAAAATGTGACTATATGATTTTCTAAATGAATTTATGTATATAGCCCAAAGAGACATTTAGGTATGATTAATTTGCCCCTATTTCCATTTGAGTTTGACATCACAAGATTATCATTAGAATTTATCTCCTGAAATCATGCTTCATTAAAAAAAACATCAATATTTGATTACTCTAATACTGACCCTGAACTCACCCAACACTTTTTCTTCACCTCCCACATTAGTGGCCACAAAGTAGAACTATCCAGTCCATAGATATGACATAAACTTACATCAAGATTCAACTCTGAACCCTGTTCCCTCCTTCCTCTTTCCCCATATTATAAAGACCACAACTTCAGGCTGTAGAAGTTATCTAAGGTCTTGACAGCCATCTTAGCTATAACCCATCAAGAGCAAGCCAAGATCTGCCAGCATCTGCAATCTAAATTGCTGTACAACAGAGAATTGAGGAAGAGAAGAGGTGGAACAGATCACTAGGACAGGATCTGGTACATATGGGGAGCTATGCAGTACTCCATCAAGCCTGAGGGAAGGAGAATAATATTCAGGGGAAGCCATGTATGACTACCCAAAAGTCAGTTGGAATGAAAACTTCTGCTGATGTATTGTGAATTATATAGTATAGAAGAAACTGAGATTCTGAGATCCAGCCCCTCAAGGAAACCATAATCAGAAGGGAGGGAGTCAAGAAAAGAGTAATAAGCAAAAAATATAGAGAGGAAGACTAAAAGCACTTTCTTCAGAAAGAAGAAATCTCAAAATCTTGAATATAAATAGATAAATAACAGGAAAAACAATACCAGTAGAAGAAAATATGACTTCTACATCTAACAAATTAGCTCAGTAGTTCAGTTATCTATGAATAAATACTGATAAAGAAAAAAATTACATAATATTTGATAAGACATTAAATATTGTAAAATTTGAGAACATGGAACTACAACAGGCTGTTTCTAAATGATTTAAAAGAGAAATGAGAAATATGAGGGCAGAATTTATGTCCTGCACAGCAAAATATATTAAGCAAAATATGAAATAATTTGTATCTTGGACAGCAAATTTCAGAAAGAGGGAAAGGGAAGAGAGAGAAAGAGAGAGTGGGAGAAATTAGAAATACAAATACTCAAAAAGACAAGCTAGAAAAATAGCAGCAAAAAATAAGAATATTAATATACATATATTAATATTCTTTATTTTTTGCTGCTAAGAGTAATAGAGCCAGGATGCAGCCCAGTGTAACATATCCTGCAAATCTTAGATTAACAATACAAGATAAAAGATAGAAATTCAAATTTTTTTTAATTGAAGTATTTTAGAAAGAAAACCAGAACTGAAGAGATTATTTGCTTCTTGAATACTTTAAACAACAGAAATGCAGAAAGATTGATTAAATGTAGATGCCCATAGCAACAGAGGGAAAATAGACCAGTAAGATGCTTCATTTTAAATATACGAAAAAGACAGAAATGAAAGTGGAAATCTGATATAGGTAGCCATGAAGAGGTGAGTAGAAGGCATGATGGACAAAATTGGTCAGCACCCTAAAATACAGGTGAATATTTCTTTGGTGAGACTACATTATAATATGGGCAGCTACACAAAGAGGAGAGGAGAGCAGAAGGTTATATGGAGAGGAGTAAGTGATGTCCCAGGATCAAATCAAAGCTATAAATGAGAAGAAGATGACTTGGTCACTTTCACAAAGAGCACATAGGGGCATGGATGAGGAAAAGGGGAGAAAGGTTTAAAAGGGAAAGTACGCCTTATTTTGGACATGGGAGGGGGTACATGTTCCTAATGAATGTTCCTGTCGGAGAAGGGAGATGAGGACATTACACTGGATGAGACCTGGGGCATTTGGTGACTTAAAAATCTACTTGGGGGTGGGGGTGGGATGGAGAAATATTTTAGCTGAAACCCCAGGGACAATTGGTATTTATTGAGAGCATGGACAAAAGTGGGGGGGGGGGAAAGGAGTTCAACAAGAGAGAGTACAGATCAGTAGGTGGAGGAACTGGCCTACCAGGACTCACTTCCCTTTCTGACATTTGCAATAATTGGTATTGTTCTTAGTGTATGACTCAGAGGAAAAGAGGAAACTATGGAATGAGCCCAGCATTCCATAGGCAAGTGGCAGAAAGTACTTTAGAGAGCAGAATCTAGAAGGAATATGCTGAAAGCTTTGATTGGATAAAAAATACTAAGAAACAAGAGAGAACAGATGTTTATAGCAATGTTGAATTAGAGAATGATGATCTAGAATGAACAGAAAGAGAATATGGACACCAAAGAAAGTGATTAAAATACTTTTTGGAAAAGGACATAAGATGAAAATGTAAAACTAAGAATAGGATTACCTGAAGAGGGAGAGAGGAAAGGGGAATCTACTTAACTAAGAGGGGAAAAAAACAAAACCTAAAAAGGGAAGGAGAAACAAATGGGAAGAATGATCAAGGTAAGAAGGAAAACTAATGGAAATGGAGCCACCTTTTTAAAAAAAATGTAGGAACATAATACTATATTGTCTATACATTAAAAGTGGAAACATCATAACTTTAATTAAAAAAATTTTAGAGACTAGTGGAGAAAAATAACCTAACTCATAACTTAAAATGTGAATGTATTAAACAATCCCAAAAAATGGAAAAAAAAAAGGGTGACAGATTAGAGACAAAAATAAAACTCTACAATCTGTTTACAAGAAAATATTGAAATACAAAAACATATCCAAAACAAAGCTGAAGAGGTAGGGGAAAATGTCACCATGCACCCAGTGAATCCAAAAAAGCGGGAGTTGACAACATGCTATCAGACAAAACCAAAACAAACATTCAAAAAATAAAAAGGGATGAATAAATAACCATACATAACAAATCAATGTTAGTATCACACTTATATGCTCCAAATGCCTTATCTAATTTCATAATGGAAAATCTGAGCTCTGAAAATATTTAGATAACACAATAGTCACGGGAGACTTCAATATCTATCTAAGTCTAAGACAGATAAACCAAGATAAACCAAGGAGAAAATATAGAATTGAACAAATTTCTGGAGAAAACAGAATGTAATTAGAATTAAAAGACTTATGGCATTTTCTATACCCATATCTCACAAATTATTTCCAAAAACTGAGAAAAAAATTAAACACAATCCTTTTATAAGACAAGTATAGTCCTAATACCTAAACCAGGGAGAGATAAAACCTAGAAAGAAAACTATAGATCAATATTATTCATGAAGATTGACTTAAAATTTTAAACAAGATCTTATCAAACAGATTGTAGCAATTTATCTAAGAGATAATTTACTATGATCAAGTGGGATTTACACCAGGATTAGTTCTACATTCAGAGAACAATAAACATAATTAATCATATTGAAAACCAAAACATCCAAAACCACATGATCATCTCAATAGCTGTAGAAAAGCCTTTGACAAAGTACAATATTTTTATGCTAAAAACCTTCCAAAACATGGGCATATCACTCAACATGATTTCTAAAGAAATGTATATTTTTAAATGTACATATATAACTAGAAAAATATAACCAGATAAATACAGGAGAGAGCAACTAATAAACAAAACCTAAAAAGGGAAGGAGGGACAAAAGGGAAGAGTGATCAAGATAAGAAGGAAAACTAATGGAAATAGGCCTACCTTTAAAAAAATAATAATGTAGGAACATAATACTATGTCTATACATAAAAAGAATTTTTAAAAAGGATTTTAAAATATAGGCATAGAAATATAAAAGCATTTATCTAAATCCAAAAGCAAACATCATATGCAATGGCTATACACGGAAATATTTTTCAATAAGTATGATTATCTCAATTGAGTCTTACAATAGTAATAATTGACATTTACATAGCACTATGTGGTAAGCACTGTGCTAAATGCTTTAATATTATTTATTTAATAATGTAATAATGATGCTATTAATTATTTGTATGAAGGAGAGTAAGAAAATGAGGGTTTAGATTTTTTTTACTTAGATTTCTATACACATTAAGGTTTACCAGGCAATCTCTTTACAATGACCCAGTAAGTTAAGTATGAATAAGAATGGAAATTTGATTTGTAATTCATTTCATTTGTATGGAGATCTCCAATATGAGGAAATTCCCCTTACCAGTGGGATTTGAACTCAGGCCTTCCCAGTGAGTTAAGCAGAATATTTTTATCTTTGTTATTTTTCAGGTGAGGAAAATGAGTATCAGAAAGGTAGTATCATTGGCTCAGGATCACACCAAGATATCAGAATCAAGATTTGAAGCCGGGTCTCTCTTTTATGTGACTTCTATGCAGGCTTTTCAAATAATATTAAGTCAATACTCATATTTCACAGTGACACCATTTCAAATGAAACAAAAATAGGGTGATGCATTATCAAACACAAAGAAACCTCTGAAATTGAAACCTTCAAATCAAAAGGGATTTGGGGAGAGCCTGCCCCAAGTTTACAACTTCTAAATAGCTAAAATACATTAAAAACTTGGAAACAATTCCTTCCAAAAGTCTTCCATTTTCCTTTTGTGGAAAGGACCTGCAGTTCATCTTTTTCCATTTCTTCAGTAAGAAAACAAAAACTGTCATCAGCAACTACTGGAAGCTACATCCTTGCTGTCATATTCTGCCTTCTCTTTGTTTGTTGTCTGTAAAATATCATTTGAGCAAAATTAAACACCTCCACAGAGAAAAGAAGGCAAGTTTCATGGCCTATTACAGGAGACACTTGCATATTGTAAGAACTGGCATAATGACAGCCCTCTCCATAATGACAGTTCCCAGGTTCGGAAATTACTGACATCTTTTCAAACCAGGCAGAATCCTAACCATCTCAACAGCATCTATTTTCCATCTTTCAAGCCTGGTAGTTATTCCTTTCATAAGCATAATGAGTGGCACACTGGATTATACAGCCTAGCGACATCTGCTTCCACTTGTTTTCGAGATATTACATTGATTGTGTTTCACAGCATGAGCTCCCAATCAAGATCTTGACGATTGCTTCATGATCAATGTTGCTGAGAAAGAAACATTCCATGCCAATGGTATTACCACTCATTGTCCTTGGTCCTGAAGCAATACTTCTTAGTTTACACCCTTTTCCTAGGACATAGGCACTGTAAAAATTGTTATTTTGAGTTCAAAAACTTTTGGAGCCAATATTTGTATAATAATGTTAACTACAATTCAGGAATGTGCTTTATTTCAATTCAACAAAAGGATGAAGCACCTACTAGAGGTCAGACACTATAGTAGACACTCAGAAGATATAAAAATAAGCAACATATACTGTATCTTCAAGGAATTGTCAGACTCAATCCATTCCAGTTCATTTCAGCAAGTTTTTATTAAATATTGTAAAGACCACTTTGCTTGACCTAGAGAAAAGAAAAATCCGAAAAGAAACAAAAAAAGTCTCTGCCTGAAGTTTATATATATATATATATATATATATATATATATATATATACACTTATGTGTATATGTATACATATGTATATATATATGGATATATATATATATGTAAAGTTAAAATATATATAAAATAAAGACAAAATAATTGTGAAGGAATTAGAACACTAACAACTGGTAGAATCAGGAAAAGTTTTTCACAGGAGGGAGGCCCATGAGTTGAGTCTTGAAATGAACTAAAAATGACAAAAGACAGAAATGAGGAGAGAGAATGTTTCAGACCTGGGGGGTAGCCTTCCACGAAGCCTAATTTTGGATAAACATGATCAAGATATAATAGGTAAATTATAAAAAATCTTATTCAGATGAAGTCTTGTCTGATTAGTGAAACACATTTTATAGTCACTCTTTTTAGACCAGGGATTTTTAACTTTCAGGAGGTCATGCATCCTTTTGGCTATTTAGTGAAATCTATGGACTTCTAAAATATTTTGAAATTCACAAAATAAAATACATAGAATTACAAAGAAAATCAATTCGATTGAAATAGTTATTAAACAATTATTAAATGCCTACTATGTGTCAGGTCCAGTGCTAAGTGGAAATTCATGGATCCTTCCCCACCTCAAGCCAAGAATTCTTGTTTTAGACATTAGTCAATAACTTCCCTGTTCACTACCTTGAATTCTGTTGGATCCAAAAGCAAATTAAGGATCTGCTTTATCCCATGAAGACATCATTGTGCTTCTCTGATCTTAATATTCTGACTATCCATAATTCCCACTGCTACATTCCTTGCTCCCAATCTCCTGGAATTCAACTAAATTCATTAAGTATGTGTTAAGCTTCTATTTTGTGTAAGATACTTTACTAGGCACTGGAGATGCATCAAAAATTAAAGTCATTGACCACACAAAAAGCTTTCATTCTCCTGGGAAGATACAAGTAGAGAAGTAAACTTAAAGTATGCACAAAACAACATAAAAGGATTTCAAGAGTGACTGGGGGAATCAAGAAGGATTTCCTATGGGAAGCTTTGAAAATAACTAGGGGTTCTATGAGCCTATGAAGTTAATTAACATGTCCCTCTAAATCTGGTTAAATAATCCAATGGGTTGAGGTGTATGCTTGAGCTGGGGGCATATGCATTATATACATGGGGGTGAGTCATACATAAACACAGATACCAGAGATAGTTTATCTATTCATAAGTCATAGTTCGCAGTTATTAAAGTTACAGGAAAAAATATGAATTAAAACAGCCCTTTTTAACAGGAACATTTAAAGGCAAAAATCTTCTCTATCCATCTCAGAAGTAATATTTTTGAGTATTCTGGGGTAATAAGATCTTTGTTTTCCTCTAAGATTGGATAAAAAATTCCCTAGTAATGTTACTGTGATTAATTTTTTTTTCTTCTTTAACTAGGAGTAGTGTGGCCTACTGTAAAATGTGATCATTAACATAGCTAATCAGACTTCGGTTCTGTGATGGAAAAATTTTTGAAAAAAAAAATTTATAAATTTTTGAAAGCCAAACTTGCAGAGAAATATAAAAGAGGCCCAGTTAGTCAGGAGTCGAGTTAAATTCATCTCATCTATTTTGCCTAATGTCTCCTCTTATTTAGATTGACCTTTAAAGCTTTCATTATAAGGCAGATTAGGAAAGGAGAGAAAAAAGGGATCACTATCTTTTTACACACCAGAAAAAAACATGTGTTTCCCTTGCATTCATGCTAACTACACAAAGTGGTGTTTCCATAAATGCAGCCATGCTACTACTACTCAAACACAACATCCTTGGAGTAACCAGAGTGTGAGGGAATAAACTCATACATTCACCACAATAGCTACTGAGCTTCAACAAATATGTTTCCCATCTAAACAAAATCACCCACAATGATATCACTGACTCAAACATGAAAGATTTGTCCAATAGCTCTGTAGACATTAAGTTGGTAAATCTAATACCTCTCTTCTCCTATATTTTCCTCTGGAGCCCCCCAAACACTGAGCTAGCCCTGGCATTATCAATGTGGACATCCTGGGAGAGTGTACCACTCAGGTGAGAGAACTTATCCACTGCATTCAAAATTTCACTACTTATTGTAACTAATCGTTGGTGTGGTACTAGCTGATGGAGGACCTACGTTTTCATGGTGTTTAATTGTCAGGCCAAAATTAGGACAAGCAGCAGAGAATTGATCCATACTTTGTTGCATCCCTGCTTGTGAGGTTGCATTGACTGTACAATCATCTGCAAACAAAAAATCATGCACCAAAACTCCCTCGACATTCGTTTTGGCTTGTAGCCTCTTCAAGGTGAATTTACCATCAGTATGGTAGCTGATTTATGATTCCATGTTTTCCCAAGGAACCAGATGCTGATTCTATTCCAACTGAAATTTATAAGGTGGGGTCCATTGCTCATAGAAAAGCTGAAATTTTCCAGATTATATGACAAGAGGAAGTTATGAACCAGAAGTTCAGGGATACCTCCATTGTCCATCTTTATAAAGGTAAAGGGAATAGATTTCCTTGTGACAATCATGGGGGAGAGGGCAGTCTCTCTCTTCATCATTGCTGGAAACAAGAGTACTCCTTAATAGGCTCATCCTATACCTAGAAAAAGGCCATCTACCTGAGAGCCAGTGTGGCTTCAGAAGGAGTCAAAGAACAGTCAGTATGGTTTTTACTGCCCAACAACTCCAGGAAAAATTTCAGGAGTAGAACAGAGACTTGTATAGAACATTTAAGGCCTTTGATACTGTCATTACGGGGGTTTATGGGAAAATATGTCAAAATTCAGTTGCCCAGAGAAGTTCACCAGTATAGTATGGCAATTTCACAATGGCATGCTTTCCCAGAGTTCTGAACAATGGGCAATGCTCTTGAGCTTTCCTAGTCACCAAAGGAGAGTGCTTGCTCCCATGCTTTTTAGCATGATTTTCAGTCTTCAATGCAGTTCTCCAAGTACAGTTATCAAAGGAGGAATTTTCCCTCAGGATATCAAGAATCCGTGTCTTTCCTCAAGCATTTTTGCCTAAGGGATTATTTTTTCTCATATTGAGCTAATCAGTGTTCCTTAGCCAAGTTTGTTTTGTTTTTCTCCTTTGAGCAACTGAAATGCACACCTAAGGGCAGTCTTATCCTAAAACAAATTTGCAAAAAAAAAACCAACACATTATAATAAAGTCTTCACCCCCATAGTTGTTCTACCCATAGCCTTTCCCTCATTCCCCATTCCCATGCTGCTTTCCTTTTTCTTCCTTCTTTATTTTGTCATGGTTCTGAAAATATATCTAAATTCAATCAGATGTGTGTAATGTCATAGGCACCTGGGCATAATTCTATGACCTCGAAAGGTAGAAAGGTGCCAAAACAGAGACATTCTCCATTTTACAATCATACCCTAAAGGATGCTTTAGTGTCTCTATGTTATTTAGGAACACATTAAATTCTGAGAATTGGTATCTCGCCTGAACAATAAGAAAGTTTTTATATCTATTCACTGACAGTCAGAGTCTCATAAAAGGACTCCCTCCATTTCTTCTTTGGCCACTCAGGGACATAAAGTCCCCCATCAGTTCTCACACACTGTAGCTATATCTACTGGATTTGGTGCAGAAATGACAGAGTGTCCCAGAATCTCAGAGATAAAAGTTCCTCAGGGACAATCTTGAGGTACAATCAACAGGAAAATTGTACCTGAATCAGAATCCACTCTAACAAGTGATCATTGAATCTTTGCCTGAAGATCTCCAAAGAGGACTAATCTACTACTTCCCCAGGAGCCCTACCACTTGAGGATAACCCTTGCATTTGGAAAGTATTCTCCATAAATAAGTCTAAATCAGTCCCTCTGAAGCTTCCATCCATTGTCCAGAGTGTAGGCCTTTGGGGCTAGGTTTGTTCCTGTTTAGATGTTTTCAATCATGTCCTACTCTTTGTGATGTCATTTGAGATTTTTTTTTTGGCAAAGATACAGGAATAGTCTCCCATTTCCTTCTCCAATTCATTTGACAGATGAAGAAATTGAGGCATGTAGGATTAAGTGATTTACCCAGGGTCACACAGCTAATAAATGTCTGAGGCCTGATTTGAATGCAGAGAGGTGAATCTTTCTGACTCCAGGCCAGGTATTTTAGCCATTATTAGACCTAGCTGCCAGAATAGGTTAGGGAGAATACATATTATTCCACTTGCCAATCCTTCAAGGAGAGTAAGTTAGCTATCATGTGTCCCAAAGGCTTTTCTTCCTCTATTAAAGAACCCAGTTCATTCAACCAGCCTTTATATAATCAAGAGGATTTATAATCCTACTCTAATATAATGAGAGAGAAGAAAGAAGAGGAGAGAAGAGGGGGGAGAGAGAAAAAGGAGTAAAAGAAGGAGAAGAAGGGAAAGGAGGGAAAGGACAGGAAGAGAAGGAGAAGGAAAAGAAGGAAAAGGAGAAAGAGAAGGAGAGGAGATGGAAAAGGAAAAGGAAAATAAAGAGGAGGAGGGAAGAAGAAAAGGAGAGGAGGAAGAGGAGAAGAAGGAAGAGAAGGAGGAAGGAAGAGGAGGAGGAAGGAGAGGAGGGGAAGAAGGAAGGAAGGAAAGAAGGAAGGAAGGAAAGAAGGAAGGAAGGAAGGAAGGAAGGAAGGAAGGAAGGAAGGAAGGAAGGAAGGAAGGAAGGAAGGAAGGAAGGAAGGAAGGAAGGAAGGAAGGAAGGAAGGAAGGAAGGAAGGAAGGAAGGAAGGAAGGAAGGAAGGAAAGGAAAGGAAAGGAAAGGAAAGGAAAGGAAAGGAAAGGAAAGGAAGGAAGGAAGGAAGGAAGGAAGGAAGGAAGGAAGGAAGGAAAGGAAAGGAAAGGAAAGGAAAGGAAAGGAAAGGAAAGGAAGGAAGGAAGGAAGGAAGGAAGGAAGGAAGGAAGGAAGGAAGGAAGGAAGGAAGGAAGGAGAGGAGGGGAAGAAGGAAGGAAGAAAAGAAGGAAGGAAGGAAGGAAGGAAGGAAGGAAGGAAGGAAGGAAGGAAGGAAGGAAGGAAGGAAGGAAGGAAGGAAGGAAAGGAAGGAAGGAAGGAAGGAAGGAAGGAAGGAAGGAAGGAAGGAAGGAAGGAAGGAAGGAAGGAAGGAAAGGAAAGGAAAGGAAAGGAAAGGAAAGGAAAGGAAAGGAAGGAAGGAAGGAAGGAAGGAGAGGAGGGGAAGAAGGAAGGAAGAAAAGAAGGAAGGAAGGAAGGAAGGAAGGAAGGAAGGAAGGAAGGAAGGAAGGAAGGAAGGAAGGAAGGAAGGAAGGAAGGAAGGAAGGAAGGAAGGAAGGAAGGAAGGAAGGAAGGAAGGAAGGAAGGAAGGAAAGGAAGGAAGGAAGGAAAGGAAGGAAAGGAAGGAAAGGAAGGAAAGGAAGGAAAGGAAGGAAAGGAAGGAAAGGAAGGAAAGGAAGGAAAGGAAGGAAAGGAAGGAAAGGAAGGAAAGGAAGGAAGGAAGGAAGGAAGGAAGGAAGGAAGGAAGGAAGGAAGGAAGGAAGGAAGGAAGGAAGGAAGGAAGGAAGGAAGGAAGGAAGGAAGGAAGGAAGGAAGGAAGGAAGGAAGGAAGGAAGGAAGGAAGGAAGGAAGGAAGGAAGGAAGGAAGGAAGGAAGGAAGGAAGGAAGGAAGGAAGGAAGGAAGGAAGGAAGGAAGGAAGGAAGGAAGGAAGGAAGGAAGGAAGGAAGGAAGGAAGGAAGGAAGGAAAGGAAGGAAAGAGGGAGTAAGAATAGGAACACATTAAATCCCAAGAACTTGTATGTCACCTGAACACTAGACAACTTTCATATATATTCACTGACAATCCCTCTTTATTTCTCCTTCGGCAACTTCCTCACTCCCAGCCCTCACATACCCTGTTTTCAAGAAGATCACAGTGTAGTGAAAGAGAAAACATGAACACAACTGTATCAATAAGACATGAGTAGGATACATTGTAGATGATCTCTGACAAAAGACACTAAGGGAGCTGGGAAAGGGTTCTTGCAGGGATGTTACTGGTACTTGAAAGCAAGCTGAGAAGGCAGGAAACAGATGAAGAGGAAGAGAGTTCCAAGCATGGAAGCCAGCTGATGGCAGGTCCAGACAATTCAGGAAAGGAATTGTCAGGTGCAAGCAAGGGCAAAGAGGCTAATGTCACTGAACCACAAAGGATGCAGAGTAAGGACTAAGAAAACTGGAAAGGACTATTTTATGAAGAGCTTTAAAATTCAAACAATTTTTTATATTTCATTCTGAAAGTAATAGGAAAGTAGTGGAGTTTATTTGATGGAGAAGAGGAAAGAGGAGAGGAGGATGACATAGACAGTCCTGTGCTTCCAGAAGGTCACTTTGGGAGCTAAGTGGAAGAGGAACTGAAGCAGGAAGGGATCTGAGACAGAGATTCATCACCAGCCGATTGCAATAATCCAGTCATGAGATGAGGGCCTGCACTAAGGTAGTGACATGTTGTAGGAGAAAATGAAGCCTATAAACGAGAGGATACAAAAGCAAAAAAAAAAAAAAAGAAAAGAAAAGAAAAAGAAAAAAGAAACAGGATCTGGGCAATTTTATGATCTATCTTTCGCACAAAAGCTAATATAAAAGAAACAACGAAATCTCATCATTGAGCAAATAACTAATCAAATACATTAAAAGTTTCTCCTGTTTGATGAAGCAAGAGCAAGCAGCTGATTTTCTCTTCAGTAGTCAAGTAAATTAAGTCGCTGTCCTGCCTAATTCCAAAACTCCCTCTGACACTCTTTCTTGTGGGTGTACAGAGTTAAAGCAGCAAAGATAATGGGTTATTATGGGGAAATTGGGCTTTGACATTTGTATGATAAATTTGGAGTCAATTAGATGAAAAATCCTCCATTGTATAAAGTGAGTGTCCCAATTACAGCCAAGATGAGCTACGGCTAATAACATAATTGAAATTTGAATAGCTGGACTCAGCCCTGCAGAAGCAGATGGGGTAAATGATGGTAACACAATTATGTAAATATTTTCCGCTCTCAGCCATTTTCTCCTGCTTTCTGAGCTTTCCTAATATGATACTGTTTTCACATATGCCTTACAATACCACCCTGTAATTAGCTCTGGGAAGCTTTCATTCTTGGCCATAAAGTGAAAGAAGAAGAAAAATATTAGCCACAAATTTCCTCTACTAAAATATAAGAGATCTAAAATTAGAGTCAGGAAGACCTGAGTTTGGCTTGTCTCTGACAAATATCCAGCAAGTTATCTATTTTTAACTTGGGCCCAGCCAACTCTGCAAGATTCTTAAGTTTCACTGTATGTGCTGATATGCATTTTTTAGAGGTAGTTCCTCATAGGGAGTTCCCTATGCCAGTGAGGAATGGGTGAGTGGAAATTAAGAGAATATTGAACCACAGAAATTCAAAAGTAGAAGGAACAAGAGTGGACATCTTGTCTGATTCAAAACCAAGAGAAATTCTCAATATAACACACGGCACTTTGGTTGGAAGATCAGCAATTAAGAAGAATCAAAAGAGGAGCAGCTAAGTGGCACAGTGGATAGAGCACCGGCCTTACAGTCAGGAGGACCCCAGTTCAAATGTGCTCTCAGACACTTAACACTTCCTAGCTGTGTGACCCTGGGCAAGTCACTTAACCCCAATGCCCTCAGGAGGAAAAAAAGAAGAATCAAAAGGGTTTAATACACTTGCAACTTAAAAGCATGCCATGTATTATCGTTTACAAATTTACCATCACAACTCTGAGAAGAATCCACCATCTCCCCAAATAATTCATTCTACTTTTGGACAGCTCTAGTTGTTTGTCTGTCTGTTTTTGCTTAAGTGATTTGCCCAGGGTCACACAGCTAGGAAGTGTTAAATGTGTGAAGCTAGATTTGAACTCAGGTCCTTGTGACTTCAGGGCTGGTGCTCTATCCACTGCACTACCTAGCTCTAGTTGTTAGGGATTTTTTTCCTAAATAGAACCAGATCCAAATCTGCCACTTTGCAACTTCCCTCTATTATTCTCGCTTCTAGAATCAATCTAGGTGGTATAGGGGATAGAACATAAAGTATAGAATCAGGAAGATCTGAGTTCAAAACTAACCTTAGACATTTACTTGATATGTTATCCAGGACATTCAATTAACCTATGTTGTCTCAGTCTCCTTAACCATAAAATGGTAATAATAATCACTTTTACCCCAGAGTTGTAAGAAACAAATGAGGTAAAGTGCTTGACAAGGTGCCTAGAACATAGAAGGTGCCTAACAATGCTTATTTCTTCCTTCTATTCACTATAATAATCTTTCAAGTACTTAAAGACAACTTTTATGTCCCCTCCCCCAGCCTGGACTTTTCCAGCTGACTCTTCCTCAAAGATATTTCCAGAGATAAAGAGGAAGGAACAAATATTGTCAAAGAAATAATCTTGTGAAGGGTTTTGATTCTTTATGGAATTGTTTTTCATCTTCACCAGTTTCATAAACCTGCATGAATTTAAAATATAATGTATGTGAGGAAGCTTGGCACTCCCACCCCAATCAATCAATCAGCAGGTATGATTAGGTTCTTAAAATATGTAAAAAGGATGTCTACACATTATGATCCTTTTATCAGGTGCAAAGCCTCTTTACTTGTGTTGAGAAAGGAAAAACCTAGATGACTAGCCAGAAAGTCAATAATGTCCCCTACTATGTAATTTTAAGAACTGGAGAAATCTCAGCAGAAACCCAGTCAAGATCATCCTTGGACTAAAAAAGTCCCAAATCAGATGATGTTCCTGGGCAGAGTACAGGGGAGAAATGAAAAAGAAATAGTTCCTCTCTATTCTGTCTCTCCTTCCTCCTCCCTAATTGACTTAAAAAGGAGACAAATATGAGAGAGGCTTCCAGAGAGACATACTACAAGTAGATAGTCAGCAAAGGATAGGCTATATTTAGGAGCAGAGAGAAAACAAATGTAAATGTCAATAGAGATGGATAAAGAAGAAAGGTCACCTGAGAGAAGAGCTTTAAGGATCATAACCCTGTCCTTCCATCTCTCCCAGTAACAGAGAAAAACCACCAACTATGGACTTAAGAAGAGACTTCTAATAACCGTGATGTGTAAGTAATCCCTTTCCTACATGAGCTCCCTCCATGTTTCACTAAATGTATACTTTAAGTTTGAGCCCGTTCTTCCCAGGGACTTCGTGTATGCATTGAGGAAATGTGTCCCCATTTTGGAATCTTCTGTAGCTAGTGTTCTTGCTATTCCTTCTCAATAAATACCTTTTCTAAAAGCTAAGTACATTTGACTGGCTATCAATGGGACACACATTGGTGGGGGCTTGGGAGCAATTGTACTAGAAATTCGGTCTCTAAGTTGCCCTAAAATAAGGAAGAGAGTATTAGTTGCCCTTTGGGGACCTGACTCAGCAAGGTAAATAGGAGTTCAGAAAGTGGCCTAGGGACAGTAGGAGAAAGGTATTTATTAATTTAGTCAAAGCAGACTTTCTTGAATGAGTTATCAAGAATTAAATTCTCTCTCATCTCCAAGAAGAAAATGGAGCTTCAGATGACATATGCTTACTAGACTTCTATGAATATGCCATTATGTATGAGCCTTATGTATTAAAATTGTTTATTTTTTTCCAGTGGAATTGTCTGATTAAATCCACTCTTTAATGAACTAGGAAAAACATATGGTTTCTGTTTGTCACAGTCTACTAGCCTTTCAGCTTTCAGTCTTTCCAACCAGAGCTGCATTCTTTTAAACCCACTATTTAAATCCACTGAAGATATTTTCTCTGTGGAAATATGTGTTAGAAAGGGGTAACATCAGTTAAAGAGAGAAAGAGAGAGAGAAAGCGAGAGAGAGAGAGAAAGTGAAAGAGAGAGAGAGAGAGAGAGAGAGAGAGAGAGAGAAGGAGGAAAAGGAGGAGGATAAGATGAGAGAGAAAGAGACAGACAGACAGAAAGAGAGGAGAGAGAGAGAGAGAGAGAGAGAGAGAGAGAGAGAGAGAGAGAGAAAGAGAGAGAGAGAGAGAGAGAGAGAGAGAGAGAAAGAAAGAGAGAGAGAGAAAGCGAGAGAGAGAGAGAGAGAGAGAGAGAGAGAGAGAGAGAGAGAAAGAGAGAGAGAGAGAGAGAGAGAGAGAGAGAGAGAGCGCATTTAGGATATGGATTCATTGGAGTTCAGTTCAAACTTCAGTTTAGTTATTTCTCATGACCCTGAGCAAACAATTTGCTTTTCTCTTATCCTCAATTTTCTTTAAAAAAAAAAATCAGTTCAACTATTTATAAAAATGTTTTATGTATCAGGCCCTATTTTTACATGCCAGGAATAAAGCATAAAAGTCAAATAGCCTTTGGCCTTAAAAAGCTTACATTCCACTGGGGATGGGGGGAAGGCTAATGTATACAAATATGTAAATATAAAGTAATTTTGAGGGATGGATCAAGAAAGGCCTTATACTAGGGGTTTTCATTTGACTGAGACTCAGTGGAATATATGGATTCCAAAAGAGAGAAAATGAGCAAGTATTCTAGGAAGGACAGCCTATATAAAGGCACAAGTTGGGAGATGAAATATCACATAAAAGGAATAGAGCAGGCTTATTTAACTGAAACATGGATTTAAAAGGCTGGAAGAATAGATTAGAGCCTGTTGGAAATGCCTAACATTTGGAATGGAAAACCTCTAATAATTCTTTTAACACAACATGTAGGAATCCTATTTTCACTTAAATACTGATTTATAGTAAACAAAAGATGGTCACCAGTTTCATCCTAGCCTATCGAATTAGAAAAAAAAAATCAATAAGATATAAAAAACACATTAAATATTTGCCTTTAAAATTGTTATTTTCATCATATTTCATGATCCCCCCTTTTCATAGCCTATTCTCTACTCCTCTAGCCAAAGACCTGAAATAGTCCTGCTTTCCATTAATTTCCTATGTGGGATATTCCTAAATGATCTTTTTTTCCCCATTTGAAGTTCCCATTCAACTCAAAGTTCCAACCAAACTGTACTTTTAATTGTTCAATGACTTAGGCATTCATTCTCTGCCTCCATATCTTTGCTAAAGCTTCCTTCTATAAATGGACTCTATACCCACTTCAACTGTACTCCTTCAAATTGTATCTCCTGATTAATCATATGCCACTGAAGAAAGTCATTTAATTTCTACCATTCAATTTTCTCACTACTAGAATAAAAAGATTTGACTCAATGGCTTCTAAGGTGGGAAATAGGGGTGGAATGAGATGGTATAGGATGATGTGGGATAACAAAACATGGAGTGGGTTGGAATAGAATAACATGATAGTACAAAAATATTTTCACTTACATCTGTTTCCTTACTTCTAAAGTCTATACCTCAGATCACACTCAGTTTGGCTGGACTGTTTTTTTTTTCAATGGAATTGCTTGATCAAATTTAATCTTTAATGAGCTAGGGAAACCATATGGCCTTTGTTGGTCCCAGTCTACAATCCTTTCGGATTTCAATCTTTCTAATTAGACAGAGCTGTATTCTTTTAAACCCACTCTAAATGTCACATGGTCTACCGTCACTTGACTCATCTTTGTTCAAGGTATGAGTGGAACCTCCTTCCACCTAGAGCTGACATCCTTAGTACATTTTTTCCATCACAGTTTTAGCAATGAACAAGACCCACATTGTAAAAATACTTTCTTCATAATATTCCCACATAAGGCAAGTAATACAAGTCTTGATTACATCCATTTTAAAGATGAAGAAATTAACACTCTAAAAGACTAATCGACTTGTTCAAGATAATATCAGAAATAAATTTATCAGGTGGGGTGTGAATTATGTAACTTGACTCCCTACCTATAATTCTTTCCTCTAGATTTAGTAGTAGAATTCCTCTAGATTCTTTTTAAATGAGATTTAATAATTTCATTCACAAAAAGGGAAAAAACATCATGCGGCACATGACCTCAAAGCCAAGAAAACCTGAATTCAAGTCCCACCATTTATATTTACTGTTACCCTAGATAAATCATTTAATTCCTCGCTGCTCTTGGCAACTCTCTAAGACTATACATTGCAAAAGTGCTAGACTGTATTGATAAAGGGCATTTCCTCATCTGGGAGTTTCTTTACTGGTGAAATTCCAGCTTCAGTACTATTTACTAATTGATGTCCTGATGTCTTGATTAGTCCTTCTGGCAATTTCTTGACTAATCTATTCACAACTTGCAGGATTCTATCCACATAAATGCATTTAAGTTTATTTTTTATGGTTCTCCTCCTATACTCTTCTCCCTGAAATAGCTTTCTTTCAGTGCCACTGAAAGGATCCATCAAAGCTGGAAAATTGGTTTAGGTCACAAGAAAGAGTGAAAATTGTCCTCCCATTCCCACTCAAAGTTCAGAATAAGTATCAAACTGAAAAGGAGGCATGAGACTTCAAATGGACTTATGCAGAAGAGTCATGGTAAAATGCTATGAAAATAACAGGTACAGTTGAGTTCTGGGCTCAATCTGATGAAATCATACTGAAGAGTATTTTTCCAGTGGTGTGGGAAAATGGATATTTAGTAAGGTCTTCAGAGTGTTTTATACCCATAGTTTAAAGAACTTTAGGAATTATTAGACAGTAGTTTACTGGGTGATAGGGGAACCCAGAGATTTAGATGGAATATAAGATTAATACTAAGGTGATGTTGTGGCCACAAAAAAATTAAAATGACCTTGGACTGTGTGAAAAGCAGTGTATTAAAGAGGAAAGAGCACCAACTTCAGAATCAGATATCTTGGATTCAAATCCCATCTCTGACTCTTGCTCCCTGTGAGATCTTGAACAAGACACTTATTGTCCTTGGCTTACAATTGTCTAGTCTGAAAAAGGAGATTAGACAAGATGATTTCAGAGTTTCTTTCCAACTAGTTATGAAGCTAAAATGACAGCTTGTTGGAGTAAGGTATTCATCAATGTTCACCTTCAATTAGGAATATATTGAGAATCTAGAGAGGGTTCAGGGTAAGGCAACCAAAATTATAAAAGGTTTTGAGTTCATGTCTCATGAGGATCAGTTGAAAACACCAGAAATAATCAACCTAGGAAAGAGAAAACTCCATGGTAGCTATGTTGAAATATTTGAAAGGCTGTCAATGAAATGAATATTATTATGTTATTATATATTATTAATATATATAACCATCTCTTTATATCATAATACAATTCATTATACATTGCATTATTATATAATTATAATTATTAAAATATACTTTTATATCAAGCCATTCTCCAATTGATAAATGGTCAAAGGATATGAACAGACAATTTTCAGTTGAAATTGAAACTATTTCTAGCCATATGAAAAGGTGCTCCAGGTCATTATTAATCAGAGAAATGCAAATTAAGACAACTCTGAGATATCACTACACACCTCTCAGATTGGCTAGAATGACAGGGAAAGATAATGCTTAATGTTGGAGGGGATGTGGGAAAACTGGGACACTGATACATTGTTGGTGGAATTGTGAATACATCCAGCCATTCTGGAGAGCGATTTGGAACTATGCTCAAAAAGTTATCAAACTGTGCATAATTTTGATCCAGCAGTGTTTCTACTGGAGTTATATCCCAAAGAGATCTTAAAGAAGGGAAAAGGACCTTTATGTGCAAAAATGTTTGTGGCAGCTCTCTTTGTAGTGGCAAGAAACTGGAAACTGAGTGGATGCCCATCAATTGGAGAATGGCTGAATAAATTGTGGTATATGAATGTTATGGAATATTATTGTTCTATAAGAAATGACCAGCAGGATGACTTCAGAAAGGCTTGGAGAGACTTACATGAACTGATGCTGAGTGAAATGAGCAGGACCAAGAGATCATTATGTACTTCAACAACAATGCTATATGATGATCAATTCTGATGGACGTGGCCATCTTCAACAATCAGATGAACCAAGTCAGTTCCATTTGTTCAATAATGAAGAAAACCAGCTATATCCAGCGAAAGAACTCTGGGAAATGACTATGAACCACTACATAGCATTTCCATCCCTCTGTTTTTGTCTGCCTGCATTTTTTTTACTTCCTTCACAGGTTAATGGTACACTATTTCAAAGTCCGATTCTTCTTGTACAGCAAAATAACTGTATGGACTTGTATACATATATTGTATTTAACTTATACTTTCACATATTTAACATGTATTGGTCTATCTGCCATCTAGAGGAAGAGGTGTGGGGAAGGAGGGGAAAAGTTGAAACAAAAGGTTTCGCAGTTGTCAATGTTGAAAAATTACCCATGCATATTTCTTGTAAATAAAAAGCTATAATAATAATATATATGTATATACTTTTATATTGCTATATTTTATTCTGTTTGATAAAATAAAGTAAAACAAAAAAACATATATGGAGTTTGCAAAGAGGCCTACTTAGGCTTGATGTCAGGGAATAAAGTCCTGAATAATTTAAACTTTCTAAAAGTAAAGGCAGTTGTTTCTAATAATGCTCTATGGAATTCCTGATCTACAGATTGCTGCTCTATGGAAGTCTTCAGAATACCAGACGGCCACTCAATGGATATGTTACAAGGTTTATTTTCAGGTACAGTTTGTGGTAGCTATAGCAGATGTCTGCTAAGATCCCTCCTAGCTCCAACTTCTGTGCTTTTGTGATAAAGGTCAGTGGTTAGTCAGTTGCTTGCTGTTCTTTGTTCTCGAAGAGGACCAAAATGATGTCACTGTTAGAGAGGAGTTCCAAAACGTCCAACTGTGGCTGATCAGATCACTAAGAGCACTGAATGCCCTGCCACCAATTGGACTTAGATAGTCCCTATAAACATTTAGGGTGGCTTCTTTAACTTGGTGCATCTCACATTTCCTCTGAGTTAATTCAATTCTGCTTTGTTCATAGAGAGTAGTGATAGTAGCACTAGAGCTAATTTCAGACTTATAGAAGACCAAGATCACTTCTGGATCCCAGCTCAAACTGCGAGATAACTGCATTTACTGCCCCACAGTGTGCAAAGTGGAACTTGGGACATCCATTAGACCAAGAAAGGAATCACACATAGAAGCAGTGAGATTTGACAGCAAAGGAAAAATGATTGGAGAGTCGGTGAAAGATGGGATGTTTACATGCTGTCAGAAAAAAAAAAATCTGGAGGTCTCTAGGTGAGTGATAGAACATCAGCATGGTAGTAACAGGTTTCTACTTCTCAAAAACCTTTCTTTTAGTCTACAAGCTACTGCACAAGTGATGAGTTAGCTACAACAAGGTCTTGAAGGTCCCTAGCAGCAAAGAATACCAAATAGGAAAATACAACAGCCTTAGAAAATTCTATCTTCTCCTAAGTCTACTAAATCCCAGGTCTATGACCCAGATCCGGAGTTCCCGAGTCATTATCTAAAAATTGGTCCTTCTGAAAGTGTAAGTAAATCACCGGTGGTGGACTATGTTTTGTTTCCTAAACTCTTTTGCCAACTCACAGGAAGATTAGCCAGGGGATGAAATAGACTGAGAATTCGAGGTTTGGAGTAGCTATCATTCTATTAGGAAACTGCTGAGGTCTAGAAAAATTGCAAGCTTAGATCAACAGAGTATTTGTTTTCTCTTTTTCCATTCTTACTGTTTCAATTTTCCCTTTACTCAATAAAGAAATAGATGTGGATACATACACAGATGTGAGTATATATGTCTATTTAAGTGTTTTCTGAACGGTCCTTTATTGATGTGATTCCACATGATTCGCTAGTTCCATGAGATGTAGCAAGTTTTAAAAAAGAGGTTTTATAGAATAATGGGGAACTCCAAATTTATTCTGTTGGGTAAATTCATATCATGTCATAGTCATCCATAGAGAGAGGCATAGATGGGTACAAGAATCCTTCAGAACCGCAGATAGCTTGGCACTTGAACATTCAGCAAAGCAGAATGCAAAAACCACAGAATGATGGGGAGATTCACCCACAGTCTGATCCTCCATTTTGACTAAAAGCAGGCTGGTGCCCAGCTGTGCTGCCTTCTGGTGAAGTTCAGGTCTTAGAGCATTGTCTGTGAAGTTAAGTGACTGGCCCAGGACCACACAGCTAACATCAGAGACACCATATGAAGGGAAGGGAATATGAGCACCGATTCTGTGTCTGATACTGGGCTATGCACTTTATAAATATCTCATTTGATTCTCACAACATCCCTATTAGACAAATGCTATTGCACTCTTTTTTTTTTTTTTTTTTAACATTGATAGAACTGAGGTAGGCAGAAGTTTAGTGACTTGCAGAAGATACTCCAGTTAGGAAGTAGCTGATGTCAGATTTTAATTCAGGTCCTCTTGGACCTGATAGATTGCTAGCCAAAAGGTTTATTTCTTCCCCTCCCCCTTCTCCTTATCTGTATTTCTCAGTCTCTCAGTCTCTCTCTCTCTCTCTCTCTCTCTCTCTCTCTCTCTCTCTCTCTCTCTCACACACACACACACACACACACACACACACACACACACACACACACACACACACTACACATACCTTATGAAACAATTCCCATTCTTCTTTTGGCAAATCATTTAAACTCTGTGGCTCTGAAACAAACTTCCTCATCCCAGATACCATCTGTACCCCACAGGCCTCCCCACTTTCCAGCTTTCCTTTTTTGCATCATCTTCCCCACACTGGGTCATAATCTGCTTGAGGGAAGGATTGGTGAACTGTCTTTCTTTTCATTGCTTATATTCCAAGTCCCTGGCACATAGTAAGTGCTTAATAAATAGTTCTTGAATTGAATTGAATATGGACATTCATTCATTTTTGCTCCATTCTCAAATTTTCTAGGCCAATTTGATCCATCCATCTATTACTGGTGTAGAGTATCTTTTTTTTCTTCATTTTTTTAAAATTTCTTTCCCGTGGCCCTAGAGCATATGAGCACAATTTTCAGCCATGTGTTTTATTGTATAAAATAACGGAGAGGTGAAGTCAAAACTATTTTGAAGAGACAATTTCCATGTGACTGCCACTGGAAAATAACCCTTTTGATTAGGTTTATCCATCCATGTGGATACATTTTATAAAGTAAAAAGATCTTTATTTGGTTATTTTAGAGATTATTTTTAACCAGCCAAGTAGATTCTAAGTTCTATCCTGAATGGTATTATATACTCTGAGGATTCTTGCTTGGAACCCTGAAATTAGTCCCCAAATGCTTCAAGAAACTGACTTCCTTATATTTATTTAAACTTGAAATGCGTTTCTGTGGATAACCCTCAAAACAAGATTGAGTGGACAAGTGGCTTTATTTTAGAAATGCTGAGACTGAACCCAATTTCATGTTCTACACCCAGTGGACCCTCCATGGATGCTATGAACTGAGACAGCCTAAAATGAGATACTGAAAGACATGTCCATCTTTCTAAGCTCTGGCTTCTCCCTAAAGATGAAGCTCAGTACAGACATCCAGGCTTATATAAACCACAAAATCTTGCTCTTATTCTAAGGTTAACTCTGGTAATTATTGTGCTTGTCACTGATATTTGTGCACTGGTTTCCCACACACACTGCTTGATTAGAAATTCTTTAAGGAAATACTCTTTAAAAGATTTACTCATCTTTTCGTTCCTCCCCAGAATCTAGATACAGTTTCCTACCAAGCTGACCTCTTAATTATTTTTGGGGGCAGTGACCTTTCAGAATCTGACATTCCTCAGACATCTCTTTAATTTCCTTAAAATGTCTATTTCAATCTAGACTATACTCCATTGTTTTCTAACATAAAAATATTATATATGTTGATTTTACAAGATCTACATTTTTTAAAGAATTTACATAGACCTGAAAAGTACCATTACATTATATCCTAAATTTAGTCTAAAACTAAAGTAATAAATATATATAACATTAAGCCATAATAAATATTAATGAAATGTTTAATAAATAATTTTGCTCATCATTTTGGAATTGTAGAGAATTCATTGAGAGCATTTGTATGGCACAGATATTTAAAAAGCATATTTAATAAAGTTTTAACTTCTTTTTTGTTTTTTAACTTCTTTTTAATACAATGCTCCTCCCTCCCATAGTGAGGAGAGATGTTCAAAAATCACAGAATCTGCATTAAAGCCTGGCTAGGAATAACAACTACTCAATAGGTATTTATTGCTTCTGATAGAGGCAGCTCTTTTGTTACTGAAAAGCATTTATTTTATTTTATTTTTTTATTAATTTTATAATTATAATTTTTTGACAGTACATATGCATGAGTAATTTTTTACAACATTATCCCTTGTATTTATTTTTCCAAATTTTCCCCTCCCTTCCTCTACTCCCTCCCCTAGATGACAGGCAATCCCATACATTTTACATGTGTTACAGTATAGCCTAGATACAATATATGTGTGTAAATACAATTTTCTTGTTGCACGGTAAGAATTGGATTCCTAAGGTATAAGTAACCTGGGTAGAAAGACAATAGTGCAAACAGTTTACATTCAATTCCCAGTGTTCCTTCTCTGGGTGTAGTTGTTTCTGTCCATCATTGATCAACTGGAAGTGAATTAGATCTTCTTTATGTTAAAGATATCTACTTCAATCAGAATATATCTTCATATAGTATCATTGTTGAAGTGCATAGTGATCTCCTGGTTCTGCTCATTTCACTCAGCATCAGTTTATGTAAGTCTCTCCAAGCCTCTCTGTATTCATCCTGTTGGTCATTTCTTACAGAGCAATAATATTCCATAACATTCGTATACTATAATTTACTCAACCATTCTCCAATTGATGAACATCCATTCATTTTCCAGTTTTCAGCCACTACAAAAAGAGCTGCCACAAACATTTTGGCACATGCAGGTCCCTTTCCCTTCTTTAGTATTTCTTTGGGATATAAGCCCAGTAGTAGCACGGCTGGATCAAAGGGTATGCACAGTTTGATAACTTTTGGGGCATAGTTCCAAATTTCTCTCCAGAATGGCTGAATACTTTCACATCTCCACCAACAATGTATCAGTGTCCCAGTTTCCCCACATCCCCTCCAACATTCATCATTATTTTTTCCTGTCATCTTAGCCAATCTGATAGGAGTATAGTGGTATCTCAGAGTTGTCTTAATTTGCATGAAAAGCATTTTTAAAGTACAAATTGCCCCTGAAGCATTGGATTGGAAACCATGGGACCTGGTTTCAAAACTTGATTTGGCCATTAACTGCATTTACTTGATATTACTTGATGTATCACATTGGACAAATCTCTGCATCTCATATTCTTCATCTGTAAAATTAAGTAGTGGGAATAGAAAGTACCCAAAGACTCTTCTAGCTATAATTTTAAAAAAGAGAAAGAACTCAGAGATGCTCCTCAACATTTTATTCTACCCAAAGAATTAATAAATTCAAGTCTTTCCAGAGCCTGATGGCCACTGCTCTTATTTAAGACTCAAGTGGGTTCAAAGCCCATCTCCAACAAATCACTAGATGAACGATTCTGGGAGAGATAGTCAACCTTTCTGGGTTTCAATTTCCTCAATCTTAAATTATTGAGATGATTAGGCTCAATGACCTTTAAGGTCCCTTTGAACTCTAGCACTATGCTGCTATGTCCTTCTGCCTTGGTGGGTGGAATCATTGCCATATGATTTGTTTCATGGTTTTTCTTGGGTTTTGTTCTCTCTTGGTAGAGTAGAAATTGGAGCAGAGAACAGGCAGTTGGGAAAGATCCCAGAAATCTTCAGGCTAATGTGACAATGGAAAAATATACTTGGCAGTCACCTCCTTTGGTATTTGGAATGTTCCCATTCAAGATTATTCATTGTGAATAATAAACTGTCTCATTTTCTTTCTTTTTTTCTCCAAAAGAAATACTAGTATCTCCATGAGGTGAGGTCCTACTAGTACTCATAGACCAATACAACAGGTTGCCTTTCTGTGGGATTAGCACTAGCTAAATTACCTGGGCAGAGAACTGATTACTTTTGCTTTACTAATCACCTTTTCATCCTATGATATAGGGTCCATCCTCCTGCCTTACCCAATCCAAAGAACAAAAATAAAAATGATGAGATATTTCATTTCTTCATAATCTCAATCTTATAGTGTCTCCAAATACTCTGTAGAAATGAGAATCCCCTCCCCTTTCTCCAAAATCACTACATCTTTTTTAACATTATATAATCCCCAGAAATGACATGGCAATAGATAGCATCAGAAGTTCATACAATCAAAACTAAAATCCATTAGATAATTCAACTGAACTTAAATTAATTCCACAACATTTGCTAAATATCTACTATATCCCAGGCACTGTGATAGTTGCTAGAGGGGAGTGCAATTAATCACTTAACAAGAATGTATAAAGCATGTACCAAATACAATGCCACATTCTGGGAATAAAAAGACAAAAATGAAATGGCACTTGCCCTCGAGGTGTTTTGGGGAACACAATATATAGATAGATAGATAGATAGATAGATAGATAGATAGATAGATAGATATGTATATATATATATATGTATATATACATATACATGTATGTATATATATACATATAAATTCATGCAAAACATACATAAGTATGGGGTAATCTCAGGGAGAAAGTCTTAATAGTTGGCCAAATCAGGTAAGGACCAATGTAGGAGGTGGCATCTGAGGCAGCCTTTGAAGGTGGCTTTTGTCTGAGAGGCAAAAGTGAGGGGATTGTGTATTCCAGGCATGACGAATGCCTTTTACATGGAGATAGAAAATGGCTGTGTGTGAGGGGCAGCAAGGAGACCATTGTGGCTGGACAAGTAAGCAAGAATAGTTTTCCTAAGCTGGACTTTATAATGATTCAAACATTAGTGGTCCTCATATTCTAAGAAATAAAAGAAGTGGCCTGGAATCTGTAGCATGGATGAATAATAGCTGCCTTGAAGGAGGGAACATCCATAGTGATGGAATAAATATCCATTGAAATATGGAAGTATACATTTCTCTTAATAGCATATATACATATACACATATACATGGCTGCATGTTTATGAAATACCCATATATATGCCCATGTATGTGTATATTGCATGCATACACATATTATAACACATAAACTTGGCTGTATGTGAAATGCACATATATGTGTATCTATGCAGATATACATGCTTACATATATATGTGTACATGCACATAGACACACACTATCTCTCATGAAAGATGAAAGTTCTTAAAGTTATCCTAGCCTAATCTCAGTCTTCTACATTAGAGTCTAGGCCATAGATTATGGAAAGAAAAAAGTACCAAAAGTCAGAGATCCCCAGTGGCTTTTGGTAGACCTTAGCCATTTACTCTCCTTGCCCCATCAGGAAAGTCATCTAATTGCCCCAAGACTTTTTTTCCTATAATTTTAATATGTTTTTCTATCATTTATTGATCCTCATAACAACCTGTTTAGGCAGCTAGAGACAAGATTATTCCCATTTTACACAGGAGGAAAGCAAGATGCAGAAAAGTAATGGCATCTCTAAGGTGAGAGAGGTACTAGCTGGAAGAGCTTAACCTTGAATCCAGTTCTCCTTATCCCAAGTATGGGTATGATGGTTAAACTTTAGAGCTGGTGCCCACTAGGGAGGAATTGTTTGAATTCATCTCTTCCTATCACACATTGGATTTCTCTGAATGCCTTTTTTGAACAAGCCCTGCATTATTGGTAATAAATCCTACTTGGTCGTGGTATATTATGCTGGGGACAATTTGTTGTAATCTCTTTACTAATATTTTATTTAAGATTTTTGGTATTAATGTTCATTAGGAAAATTGTTTCCGTAATTGCCTTTCTCTGTTTTGACCTTACCTGGTTTAGGTATCAGCACCATATCTGTGTTATCAAAAAAAAAAAAAAAAATTGGTAGGACTCCTTCTTTCCCTATTTTCCCAAATCGTTTGCATAGTATTGGAATTCATTGTTCCTTAAATGTTTGGTAGAATCCACATGTAACCCCATCTGGTCCTGGAGATTTAATAGGTTGTTCAATTTCTTTTTCTAAAATGGGACTATTAAATAATTGATTTCCTCTTTTGTTAATCTGGACAATCTATATTTTTGTATGTATTCATCTGTTTCACTTAGATTTTCTGATTTATTGATATACACTTAGGCTCTAATTATTGCTCTAATTTCCTCTTTGATGGAAAGTTCTTCCTTTTCATTTTTGATACTAACAATTTAATTTTCTTCTTTTCTTTTTCTAATCAAATTAACTAAAGGTTTATCTATTTTGTTGGGGTTTTTTCATAAATCTAACTCAGTTTGTTTACTAATTCAATAGTTTTTTTTACTTTTAATTTTATCAAATCTCCCCTTTCATTTTCAGAATTTCAAATCTGGTATTTAATTGGGAGTTTTAAATTTGTTCTTTTTTGAGTTTTTTCAGTTGCATTTCTAATTCATTGATCTTCTCTTTATCTATTTTATGCAAAGAAGCATTTAGAGATATAAAACTTCCCCTAAAAACTGCTTTGACTGCATCCCATAAATTTTGGTATGTTGTCTCATTATTGCCATTCTCTTGGATGAAATTATTTTTATGATTTGTTGCTTCATCCACTTATTCTTTAGGATTAGATTATTTAGTTTCCGATTAATTTTTAGTCTATTTTTCCCTGGCCTTTTATTACATATAATTTTTATTGCATCATAATCTGAAAAAATGCACTTACTATTTCTGCCTTTTTACATTTGATTTTGAGGTTTTTATGCCCTGAAATATGGTCAATTTTTGTGTAGGGTATATGTACCACTAAGAAAATGGTATATTCCTTTCTGTCTCCATTCAGTTTTCTCCAAAAGTCTAGCATACTTAATTTTCCTAAAATTCAATTTAACTCTTTGATTTCTTTCTTATTTATTGTGTGGTTCAATGTATCTATTTCAATGCATCTTGAGAGAACAAGGTTGAGATCCCCTACTAGTATAATTTTGCTGTCAAATTCTTCTTGCAACTCTCTTAATTTCTCTAGGAATTTGAATCCTATTCCACTTGGCACATATATGTTTAGTATTGATATTATTTCATTATCTTTGGTAACTTTAGGTAGGATGCAGTTTCCTTCCTTATTTCTTTTAATTAGATCTATTTTTGCTTTTATTTGATCTGAGATTAGGATTGCTACTCTTGCTCCTTTTTTTTTTTTAATTCAGCTGAAGCATAATAGATTTTTTTTCTCCAGCCTTTTACCTTTACTCTGTACATATCACTCTGCTTTAAATGTGTTTCTTTTAAACAACATACTGTAGGATTCTGGCTTTTAATGCAGTCTGCTATCCACTTTGTTTTATGGGAGAGTTCATCCCACTCACATTCACAATTGCAATTACTATTTCCTGCCATCTTATTTTTCCCATTATATTTTTCTCTTTCATTTCTCCCTTTTCCACCTCCCCAGTATTTTACTTCTGAACACCACTTCCCTCAAAAAACCCTTCTGCCTTTCTTATACCTTTCTCCTTCTGCTTCTGTTCTTCCTTCTATTAGCCTCCTCCTCCTGTCCTTTTGTTTCCCCTCCTCCTTCCCTTGTCTTTTTTGCCTCTTCATGAGATGTAATTTATCCCATTTTGCCTCCATTTTCCTCTTCTTTCAGTACATATGCCCTTTCCACCTCTAGGTTTTTTTTTTATATATCATCACAATAAAATCAAATTGTACCTGCATTCTCTAAATATAGACAAAACCAAGATACAGTTCTCCAGAGTTAAACATCATTTTCCCATATAAGGATGTAAACTTAAAAAAAAAAATTTTAAATAAACAGCTATAGTTTTCTTTCCTTTTTATCTTTTTATGATTCTCTCAAGTTATCTATTTGAATATCAAATTATCTGTTTAGCTTTGGTCTTTTCATCAAAAATAAATGAAATTCACCTGTTTCAATGAATATCCATATCTTTCCCTAAAAGATAATGCTTAAGTTTGCTGGATAGTTGATTCCTGGCTGCAATCCAAGTTACTTTGCCTTTCAGAATATAATACTCCAGATCCTTTGATCCTTCAAAGTAGAAGCTTCTAGGGGCTGGGTAATCCTGATTATGTTCCTCAATATTTAAATTGATTCTTTCTGGCTTCTTGCAATATTTTCTCCTTGATCTGATAATTCTTAAATTTATTATATTTCTTGGAGTTTTCATTTGGGGATCTCTTTGAAGAGATGATTGGTGAATTCTTTCAATGGCTATTTTATCCTCTGGTTCTTGGATATCAGGACAGTTTTCCTTGATGATTTCCTGAAAGATGATATCTAGGTTCTTTTTTTCAATCATGGTTTTCAGATAGTCCACGAATTCTTAGATTGTCTCTCCTAGATCTATATTTCCAGGTCAGTTATTTTTCCAATGAGGTATTTTACATTTTCTCTTATTTTTTTTATTTTTTGTTTTTTTTTAATAAATTCTTGATGTCTCATTGAGTCATTCACTTCAACTTGTTTAATTCTAATTTTTAGTGAATTATTTTCTTCAATTAGATTTTTTAAATCTCTTTTTACATTTGGACAATTGAACTTTTAAACGAGTTGTTTGTTCATTGGATTTTTTTTCATTTCACAAATTCTGTTTTTCAACAACTTGGTTTCTTTTTCAAATCTATTTTGTAAGGAGTTATATGATTTTTCCACTTCACTACATCTATTTTTAAGGAGTTTTCTTCAAGTAATTTCTGTGTTTCCTTTTCCAAACATTCCTGCAAAATTTTTATTTCCTTTTCCCATTTTTCTTCTAATTCTCTTTTAAGAACCTTTTTTAATTCTTCCTACTAGAGAGATAGGGACCAACTCATATCATCCTTTAGGGCTTCATCTGGAGATGATTTGCCTTTAATGTCTTCAGTGTTTGAGATCTGTTGTTCTCTGTCTCCATAAAAGCTATCTATGATCAGAATTCTTTTTTTGTTTTTTTGGTCATTGTTTTAAAGGTTGAAGTCTATTCTAAGGGTTAAGGGGAGATTGTCCCCAGCTTCATCTACAGGTGACAGTGGCTTCACACTGCATAGGCTGGTGCTGCTGACTTCCTTTTGGTGTTAGGTGGATATGGCTATCCCATGTTATTCTCAGATTCACAGGCTCACTATTTGCCTTTTATATTTACATTGGATGTCTCACAACTAATCTGCTGATCCACTGGCTTCCGAACCATAACAGAGTAGCCAACACTCCTGTATTTTGACTAAGAGCCTCCTGGTAGATTCCCCAGCATGGAGACTCCACACCATCCTGACTCCCTGTGCGAGGCCTGCATTCAACTGTCTCCCCTGTGCCTGATTGAAACAGACTTTTTCTGAACTTCTTCTAAAACATCTTCTGCTAGAAATTTGTTACACTCCAAATATTTGTGGGTTCAGTAGCTCCAAAACCAGTTCAGAGGATTGATCTGATGTTGGTCTGAGGGAAGCCAGGAAGATCTCAAATAAAGACCTGTCTACTCTCTGCCATCCTGGCTCTGCCAAAATTATGATCATACAGGGGGGCGGAGCCAAGATGGCGGAGAAGAAACACACGACTCAGTGAACGTCCTCACTCCCTCACAACCAATTAGATAAATTAAGTCTCAAAATTAGCTCAGGACTGATAGATACCACAAGGACTGGAAGCACGACTTACCAGCTGAAGATAATCTGGAGTTTCAACAGGAAAGGTCAGTTCTCAGGGGAGGAATAAGAGAGACCAGCACAGACGGTGGGGTAGGGGCACACTGCGCCCATTGCGCTGGGAAGGGCTCTGGGATCAGAGAAGCCACTGAGGTAAAGGAATCTGGCACAGGCTGTTAGCTCTTCTCTGCTAATTATTTAGCAGTTCAGAAGAGAAAGCCAAAATATTTTAAAACTCAGATTAGATTTTCCCCAATCCTGGGGGTGACTCAGCAGAGAATCGGCACCAGGGGGTGCGGCCTCAGCTACCACCTGAGAATAGTTAAGAGATTGACAAGTGGGTGGATACGGCCCAAGGCAACACACTCTGCCTAGTTTAGCTGGAGGGAGTGGAACTCAGCTCCAGGAAGTCCCAGAGAAGCGGAACCTTTGAACTAGGGACCGCGGTTTCTGGCAGACACTTCCAGTTTGAGCGCAGGGGCTTTTCACGTCACCTGCTGCAGACATCCACTCCCCACCCGGACACATAAGCTGGGCTTCCTGCTGTCTTTACTATTCTATGCCCTCGAAGCACAGTAGTGCTAATCACCTCTGAGGCACTTCCAGGGAGGGGGTGGGGAACTCTCTCCCAGAGCTCTATCTTAGCTCAGGCGCAGGAGCCGCTGCATCCATCCAGTCTGGGAGGAAGCTGGTAAAGAAGTAAATAATTTCCTACCCCAGGGACAGACCCCAAAACATTTTTTTAAATATGAGCAAAAAAGCTAGAAAAACCATAGATTCCTTCTACACAGAGAAAGAGCGGGTATCCAACCCCGAGGAAGTTGACAGCAGAGAGTCAGCAGACAACAACCTAAAGGGGAACGATTCCTGCCCCCCATCACATAACTCTCTCCTAGAAGAAGCTCTTAAAAAATTGAGGGAGATAGAAGAAAAATGGGGAAAGGAAAGGGAAGCTATGATAGAAAATAACAACGTCCTGAAATTGGAGTTGGAAAAAATAAAGAATTCACAGGAGATGCAGGGAAACAAAATTTATGAATTAGAAAAGGTTAAAAAAACACAGGAAAGTAGGATTTCTGAATTGGAAAAGATAAAAAAGTCTCAAGAAAATAGAATTTCTGAATTGGAAAAAGAAAATAATTCTCAAAAAAAAAATTAGGGAAATGGAAAAAAATTCAATAGAGCAAAATAATTCATTTAAAAATGAAATTGGGCATTTACAAAAAGAACTAAAAACTGTGAAAGAAGAAAATAACTCCTTAAAAGTCAGGATGGAACAAATAGAAATGAATGATTCACAGAGAACCCAAGAATCAGTCAAACAAAACAAAAAAAATGAGAAGCTGGAGAACAACGTCAAATACTTACTGGGAAAATCTATAGACCTGGAAAATAGATCTAGGAGAGATAATCTGCGGATCATTGGACTTCCAGAAAACTATGACCAAAAAAAGAGCCTAGATTCTATTTTACAGGAAATTATCAAAGAGAACTGTCCAGAGATAATAGAAACAGAAGGGAAAGTAGATGTGGAAAGAATTCATCGAACTCCTTCTGAAATAGACCCTAAAAAAAGAACACCACGGAATATAGTGGCTAAGCTGCAGAATTACCACACAAAGGAGAAAATCCTGCAAGCAGCTAGAAAAAAACAATTTAAATACCAAGGTGCCACAATAAGGGTCACCCAAGATCTGGCTGCCTCCACATTAAAAGATAGAGGGCCTGGAACCTGATATTCCGTAAGGCAAAAGATCAAGGACTGCAACCAAGAATGAACTACCCAGCTAAGTTTAGCATCTTTTTCCATGGAAGAAGATGGTCATTCAATGAAACAGAGGAATTCTATATGTTTCTAAGAAAAAAAACAGACTTAAACAAAAAATTTGATCTACATCCACAAGACTGAAGAGAAACAGAAAAAGGTACACAGAACCCTTGAGAACTGTAACTCTGTTGTGGGTATATAAAAAAATACTCAAGGATAATTTGATTTTACTGATATAAAAGAAAAAAAGGGGGGTGTAGTAAAGGGAAGGAGGTCGGTTCAGAAAAAGGGGAAGGAGTGATAAAAAGAGGGAAACTACATCCCAGGAAGAGGCATAGAAAATACACCATATCTGAGGGAACTTAGTGAGGGGGAGAATCATTGTGTGAATCTTACTCTCATCAGGAGAGGCTCAAAGAGTAAATAATTAACATATTTGTTTTTCAGAGAATTTTCTCTCACCTCATTAAAAGGGGGGGAGAGGAAAAGGGAAAAGGAAAAGGAGAATAAGTGAAGGGACTTGGAGGGAGGGGGGAGGGATCCTAAAAAAAAAAAAAAGAGGGAGGGTTGCGCGTCACAAGGGGGGTCTGTAAATTAAATATCGGGGAGGGGGATCAGGGGGGTCAAGGGAAAAAAGCATAATCTGGGGATAATACGATGGCAGGAAATACAGAATTAGTAATTTTAACTGTAAATGTAAATGGGATGAACGATCCCATCAAACGGAGACGGATAGCAGATTGGATCAAAAAGCAGAACCCTACGATATGTTGCCTACAGGAAACACACTTAAAGCAGGGAGATACATACAGAATAAAGGTAAAAGGTTGGAACAGAGCCTATTATGCTTCAGGTAAAGCCAAAAAAGCAGGGGTAGCTATCCTTATCTCAGATCAAGCAAAAGCAGAAGTAGATCTCGTTAAAAAAGATAAGGAAGGAAACTATATCCTGCTGAAAGGTAGCATAAATAATGAAGCCATATCAATACTAAACATATATGCACCAAGTGGTATAGCATCTAACTTTCTAAAGGAAAAGTTAAGAGAACTGCAAGAAGAAATAGACAGTAAAATTATAATAGTGGGAGATCTCAACCTTGCACTCTCAGATTTAGACAAATCAAACCACAAAACAAACAAGAAAGAAATTAAAAAAGTAAATAGAATATTAGAAAAACTAGGTATGATAGACCTTTGGAGAAAACTGAATGGCAATAGAAAGGAATATACTTTCTTCTCAGCAGTTCATGGATCCTATACAAAAATTGACCATATATTAGGACATAAAGATCTCAAAATTAAATGTAGGAAGGCAGAAATAATAAATGCCTTCTTCTCAGATCACAACGCAATAAAAGCTACATTCAGTAAAAAGTTAGGGGTAAATAGACCAAAAAGTAATTGGAAACTGAATAATCTCATCTTAAAGAATGACTGGGTGAAAGAGCAAATTATAGAAACAATTAACCAATTTCACCCAAGATAATGACAATGATGAGACATCATATCAAAATCTTTGGGATGCAGCTAAAGCAGTAATAAGGGGAAATTTTATATCTTTAGAGGCTTATTTGAAGAAAATTGAGAAAGAGAAGATTAACGAATTGGGCTTACAACTTAAAAGGCTAGAAAAAGACCAAATTATAAACCCCCAACCAAAAATTAAACTTGAAATACAAAAATTAAAAGGAGAAATCAATAAAATTGAAAGTAAAAAAACTATTGAATTAATAAATAAAACCAAGAGTTGGTTTTATGAAAAAGCCAATAAAATAGATAAACCTTTGGTAAATTTGATCAAAAAAAAGAAAGAGGAAAATCAAATTGATAGTCTTACAAATGAAAAGGGGGATCTTTCCACCAATGAAGAGGAAATTAGAGAAATAATAAGGAGTTACTTTGCCCAACTTTATGCCAATAAATTTGATAACTTAAGTGAAATGGATGACTTCCTCCAAAAATATAGGCTCCCTAGATTAACAGAGGAGGAGATAAATTGCTTAAATAGTCCCATTTCAGAAAAAGAAATAGAACAAGCTATTAATCAACTCCCCAGGAAAAAATCCCCAGGGCCAGATGGATTCACATGTGAATTCTACCAAACATTTAAAGAACAATGAGCCCCAATGTTATATAAATTATTTGAAAAAATAGGGGATGAAGGAGTCCTACCAAACTCCTTTTATGACACAGACATGGTACTGATACCTAAACCTGGTAGATCGAAAACTGAGAAAGAAAATTATAGACCAATCTCCTTAATGAATATTGATGCTAAAATCTTAAATAAGATATTAGCAAAAAGACTTCAGAAAATCATCTCCAAGATAATACACTATGATCAAGTAGGATTTATTCCAGGAATGCAGGGCTGGTTTAATATTAGGAAAACTATTAATATAATTGACCATATTAATAATCAAATTAATAAGAACCATATGATCATCTCAATAGATGCAGAAAAAGCATTTGACAAAATCCAACATCCATTCCTACTAAAAACTCTTGAGAGTATAGGAATAAATGGACTATTCCTTAGAATAATCAGGAGCATATATTTAAGACCTTCAGTAAGCATAATATGCAATAGAAATAAACTGCAACCTTTCCCAGTAAGATCAGGAGTGAAACAAGGTTGCCCACTATCACCATTACTATTCAATATAGTACTAGAAACGCTAGCCTCGGCAATAAGAGCCGAGAAAGAGATTCAAGGAATTAGAGTAGGAAATGAGGAAATTAAACTATCACTTTTTGCAGATGACATGATGGTATACTTAGAGAACCCCAAAGACTCTGCTAAAAAGCTACTAGAAATAATTCAAAATTTCAGCAAAGTGGCAGGATACAAAATAAATCCACATAAATCCTCGGCATTTGTATATATCACTAACAAAATGCAACAGCAAGAGATACAAAGAGAAATTCCATTCCAAACAAATGTTGAGAGTATAAAATATTTGGGAATCCATCTACTAAAGAAAAGTCAGGAATTATATGAGAAAAATTACAAAACACTTGCCACAAAAATAAAATCAGATTTAAATAATTGGAAAGACATTCAGTGCTCTTGGATAGGCCGAGCGAATATAATAAAGATGACAATACTCCCCAAACTAATCTATTTATTTAGTGCTATACCAATCAGACTCCCAAGAAACTATTTCAATGACCTAGAAAAAATAACAACAAAATTCATATGGAAGAATAAAAGGTCGAGAATTGCAAGGGAACTAATGAAAAAAAACTCAGAGGAAGGTGGTCTAAGTGTCCCTGATCTAAAGCTATATTATATAGCAGCAGTCACCAAAACCATTTGGTATTGGCTAAGAAATAGACCGGTAGATCAGTGGAACAGATTAGATACAGAGGACAAAAAAGGGTACATCTATAGCAATCTAATCTTTGACAAACCCAAAGATTCCAACATTAGGGATAAAAATTCATTATTCGGAAAAAACTGTTGGGAAAACTGGAAATTAGTATGGCAGAAATTAGATATGGATCCACACTTAACACCATATACCAAGATAAGATCAAAATGGATCCATGATTTAGGCATAAAGAGGGAGATAATAAATAGATTAGAGGAACAGAGGATAATCTACCTCTCAGACTTGTGGAGGAGGAAGGAATTTATGACCAGAGGAGAACTAGAGATCATTATTGATCACAAAATAGAAGATTTTGATTACATCAAACTAAAAAGTTTCTGTACAAATAATACTAATGCAAACAAGATTAGAAGGGAAGTAACAAATTGGGAAAATATTTTTAAAAACAAAGGTTCTGACAAAGGTCTCATATCCAAAATATATAGAGAACTGACCATAATTTATAAGAAACCGAACCATTCTCCAATTGATAAATGGTCAAGGGATATGAACAGACAATTCTCAGAGGAAGAAATTGAAACTATATCCACTCACATGAAAGAGTGTTCCAAATCACTACTGATCAGAGAAATGCAAATTAAGACCACTCTGAGATACCACTACACACCTGTCAGATTGGCTAAGATGACAGGAACAAATAATGACAAATGTTGGAGGGGATGTGGGGAAATTGGGACACTAATACATTGCTGGTGGAGTTGTGAAAGAATCCAGCCATTCTGGAGAGCAATCTGGAACTATGCCCAAAAAGTTATCAAACTGTGCATACCCTTTGACCCAGCAGCGCTACTACTGGGATTATATCCCAAAGAAATACTAAAGAGCAGAAAGAGTCATATATGTGCCAAAATGTTTGTGGCAGCTCTTTTTGTTGTAGCTAGAAACTGGAAGATGAATGGATGTCCATCAGTTGGAGAATGGTTGGGTAAATTGTGGTATATGAAGGTTATGGAATATTATTGTTCTGTAAGAAATGACCAGCAGGAGGAATACAGAGAGGCCTGGAGAGACTTAAATCAACTGATGCTGAGTGAAATGAGCAGAACCAGAAGATCACTGTACACTTCAACAACAATACTGTATGAGGATGTACTCTGATGGAAGTGGAAATCTTCAACATAAAGAAGATCCAACTCACTTCCAGTTGATCAATGATGGACAGAGGTAGCTACACCCAGAGAAGAAACACTGGGAAGTGAATGTAAATTGTTAGCACTAATATCTGTCTGCCCAGGTTGCATGTACCTTCGGATTCTAATGTTTATTGTGCAACAAGAAAATGATATTCACACACATGTATTGTACCTAGACTATATTGTAACACATGTAAAATGTATGGGATTGCCTGTCATCGGGGGGAGGGAATAGAGGAAGGGGGGGTAATTTGGAAAAATGAATACAAAAATAAAAAAAAATAAAAATAAAAAAAAATAAAAAAAATTATGATCATACAGAATAAATTATACATCTAGAGGCAAGGGGATTTGAGAGGTCATCCAGTCAAGGATTTCTGATCTTTTTTGTGTCATGGATCTCTGATAATCTGATAAAGCCTATAAACTCTTTCTCATAATAGTTTTTTATCATAGAAGAAATGTTTAACTTCACTTTGAACATAGAGATCTATTTTTCCTATCTAAGTTTATGTCCCCATTGAAATCTAACCATGGGCCATGGATCCCAATTTAAGGACTTCTTGATCTGATCCAATTCTTATTTCAGGGGAAAGGAAATTTATTCTCAGAGGGTTTAAGTGAATTTTCCAAGATCCCATAGCTTGTATATGTCAGAAATGAGATTTGAACCCAGATATTTTGCTATAAAATATAATGCTCTTTCTATCACATGGTATCTAGGGCAGGAATGTCCTGGAGCCTGCTCAAATGAGTACTATAGAACTTAGTTATAAAATTTTTTAGTGTCAGCAATTAAACCTTGGAAATTGGCAAATACTACAAATCAGAATTTGATTTATTATTGTATTAATTTCTAGACTTTAAAAAGTGATGGGGAAAATGTTAAAATATAGGTTAAACTTATACTTTAATTTAAGTGTGCTATTAAACCTAATGTGTTAGTTTTTCAGTTAATCTTCAGGTTGTTAAATATTTCCCATCCAAGATGGAAAAAAAGAGACTAAGGTTTCAAAGTGCTTGAGACTTATGTCCTATCCAGGAACACATAATGGGCAATCAGAAAAGAGAAACTTTTTTTTCAAAAATGAGAAACTCATATTCACCTCTTTTCTATAAAGAATTTCTTTACCTTCCAACTCAGCTTATAATACCTTTCCCATCACCCTTGTCTTAAGGTAAGCTATTTAAAGAAAATGTACTACATCAGCCCCAAACAAACTAGAAACTAGACAATGAAATAAATAAACTTTCTCCAAGGTCTCATTCATCTGTATCAGAAGTAAATCAAAATGTCATTTTATTACTCCAAAGTAATGGGTGGCATCTAGGATCCTCTATAGCCTAACTCTTAACCACCCTTCCAGTTTTATTTCTTTTTATGCCTCCTTTTATAATTTGCATTCTAGCCAAACTGGTTTGCTACCTACTTTTTAAGCATACCTGACTCTCTTCTGTCTCCCCACATGCCTAGAATGTCCTACCTCCAGGCAGAATGTCTTCCCTCTTGATTTCCAGCTGATGGAATCCTTCACTCAGGTACCACCTCTTACATAAAGCATCCTTTGATTTCCTGAACTGAAAGTGTTTCCGCCCTCCTCAAAAGTAGAAAATTATCTCTGCTTATCCTTTGTACTCGCCCCCCACCTCTGAGCAGTATATATTAGATCCCTTACCATCTCAATAAAAATAAGCTCCTTGAGCATAGGGAATGGGTGATTTTTTTTACAGTGGTATCATCAGGACTTAATCAGATTTAAATAATTGGAAAGACATTCAGTGTTCTTGGATAGGCCGAGCGAATATAATAAAGATGACAATACTCCCCAAACTAATCTATTTATTTAGTGCTATACCAATCAGACTCCCAAGAAACTATTTTAATGACCTAGAAAAAATAACAACAAAATTCATATGGAAGAATAAAAGGTCGAGAATTGCAAGGGAACTAATGAAAAAAAAGTCAGAGGAAGGTGGTCTAAGTGTACCTGATCTAAAGCTATATTATAAAGCAACAGTCACCAAAACCATTTGGTATTGGCTAAGAAATAGACTAGTTGATCAGTGGCATAGATTAGGTTCACAGGGCAAGATAGTGAATAAAAATAGCAATCTAATCTTTGACAAACCCAAAGATCCCAAATTTTGGGATAAGAATTCATTATTTGACAAAAACTGCTGGGAAAACTGGAAATTAGTATGGCAGAAACTAGGCATGGACCCACATTTAACACCACATACTAAGATTAGATCAAAATGGGTCCAAGATTTAGGCATAAAGAACGAAATCATAAATAAATTGGAGGAACATGGGATGGTTTACCTCTCAGACTTGTAGAGGAGGAAGGAGTTTGTGTCCAAGGGAGAACTAGAGACCATTATTGATCACAAAATAGAACATTTTGATTACACCAAATTAAAAAGTTTCTGCACAAACAAAACTAATGCAAACAAGATTAGAAGGGAAGTAACAAATTGGGAAAAAATTTTTACAGTTAAAGGTTCTGATAAAGGCCTCATCTCCAAAATATACAGAGAATTGACTTTAATTTATAAGAAATCAAGCCATTCTCCAATTGATAAATGGTCAAAGGATATGAACAGACAATTTTCAGATGATGAAATTAAAACTATTTCCATTCATATGAAAGAGTGTTCCAAATCACTATTGATCAGAGAAATGCAAATTAAGACAACTCTGAGGTATCATTACACACCAGTCAGATTGGCTAAGATGACAGGAACAAATAACGATGAATGTTGGAGGGGCTGTGGGATAACTGGGACACTGATGCATTGTTGGTGGAGTTGTGAAAAAATCCAACCATTCTAGAGAGCAATCTGGAATTATGCCCAAAAAGTTATCAAAATGTGCATACCCTTTGACCCAGCCATACTACTACTGGGCTTATACCCCAAGGAACTACTAGAGAAGGGAAAGGGTCCTGTATGTGCCAAAATGTTTGTGGCAGCCCTTTTCATAGTGGCTAGAAGCTGGAAGATGAATGGATGTCCATCAATTGGAGAATGGTTGGGTAAACTATGGTATATGAATGTTATGGAATATTATTGTTCTATAAGAAATGACCAACAGGAGAAATACAGAGAGGCTTGGAGAGACTTACATCAACTGATGCTGAGTGAAACGAGCAGAACCAGAAGATCATTATACACTTCAACAATGATACTGTACGAGGATGTATGCTGATGGAAGTGGATATCTTCAACATAGAGAAGAGCTAATCCAATTCCAATTGATTAATGATGGACAGAACCAGCTACATCCAGAAAAGGAATACTGGGAAATGAATGTAAACTGTTATTTTTACCTTCTGAATCCAATTCTTCCTGTGCAACAAGAAATTCGGTTCTACACACATATATTGTATCTAAATTATACTGTAATATATTTAACATATATAAGACTGCTTGCCATCTGGGGGAGGGGGTTGGGGGAGGAAGGGAAAAAATCTGAATAGAAATAAGTGCAAGGGATAATGTTGTAAAAAATTACCCATGCATATGTACTGTCAAAAAATGTTATAATTATAAAATAAAATAAAAAATTAAAAAAAAAAGACTTAAACACAGCATGTTTTATGCAAAATTGATGTCTAATAGATGTTTGTTGAATTTAATTGAGCTAGAGAATTTACCACACAATTTAGATTTTTTAAAAGCATGCAGGGAAGATAGAAGCAAGGGTTATATAAATTCAGAAAATATGATATTTTTTTAAATAGTGTGAAGAAAGTTAAATCTCAACATCATTGAGTAAGCATTTATTAAGTGCTTGGGTGGGCAACTAGGAGGTACAATGAATAAATTACTAGAGTTGGAACCAGAAAGACTCATCTTCATGAGTTTAAATCTGGCTCAGATAGTTCTATAAACATGGAAAAGTCATCTAACCTGGTTTACCTCAGTTTCTCATTTGTGAAATAAGCTAAAGAAGGAAATGGCTACCCACTCCAGTATCTTTGCCAAGAAAACCCCAAATGGAATAGATATTAAAATCTGTCATATCACAAATACACTTGAACATTGAATTGCTGAGTATTTGCTCTATGTATTTTCTATAAGGGCAATTAGGTGGTACAATGGATAGAGTGCTGGGCCTGGAGTCAGAAAGGGCTTGGAGTTCAAATCTGATCTCAGACACTTACTGGATGTATGGCCTCTATTTGCCTCAGTTTCCTCATCTATAAAATGTGCTGGAAAATGAAATGGCAAACAATTACAATATCATGCCAAGAAAACATCTAATAGGATCACATACAGTCAGAAAAAAAAAACTGATCCACAATAAAAATTTAGCATAAATGTTATTTTTTTCCTCAAGCTGATAGAATAATTAGGCAGTGAGTTTTAAAGGGAAAATCAACACCTCAATTCCATATAATTGAGAGATAACAGAACAGACAACAAACGGAAGCCAAAAGTTAGGCAACAGTAAAAGCAGTTGGCAGGGGGCAAGGAATGAGGCACTGGACAAGGAAGAAGAAGTGAAATAACAAATACCACTGGCTGAGAAATTCTATTTCATTGCCAATAGGCCCATGGTTGAAACAACAAATTAAGAACCCCCAGTGTTCAATAGAAAATCAGCAGGGCATAAAACAGATTTCATTCAACAGCAAATGATTAATTTTGATAAATTGGTTTTTGTAAAAATCTACTTCGCACACAGTGTGCTTTTAGTGAATTCTTCCTAATAGAGAATTCTCACCAACCTCTTCCCTCACACATTTGATCTAAGACCATCAGAAATTTTTTGTTTGGGATTTTTTTTTTTGCTTTGGTTTGATTTTTTTTAGAAAGCCTAGTGTTTTTGGAGTTCCTCTCCAAGAAGCAATCAGGATAGCTGAGAGTAATAAAGAGGACCTAGGCAGTAGAAATGGGGATCCTCTGTATCTTCAACACTTGTTGACAAGACCAGAGTCCCAGATCAGCATAGAAGAGCACCTGGATAATTAGGACAAACTTTTAGTAGCCAATGCTAGCTCCTAGTACTCGGTGCTTATCCTCAGAGATACAAGACACTTCAATACATAAAACTGTGACTATGTTAAGCCATGTTATTAAACATATATAACTAGCATGTATTTAGTCTGCATATGACTGTTGAAATGAAGTCAGAAATTCTGGCCATAATCAATAATGCCTTTGTTCTTTTCCCACCATTCTCTGAGCTATGATGAGAGAAGGTAAAATCTCAGATTCCAACTAAGATTGTGAACACAGGCCCAATAAACTTGCAAAGTTAGTCATAGGGCTAGTTAGATTCTTCCCATCTCCTGCTCCTTTGATCTTCTTCCTCCAATCCCATCTTCTTCCACCAATTACAAAGACTGAAGATCACAAAGCACATATATGAAGGGTAGGAGAGGCAACAGCATTTTCTCTTTCCACCAGTCAGCCTATTAAAACCCACAGGAAACAAAGAAAAGTAGTGAGACATCCCTGGCACATAAAAGATAAAGCTTTTCTATATAAACAGCTAAGACTGAAGAACACCCACTGGGGCTGCCAATCCCATGAACTGAACAGAATCCCAGTGCTTGCCTTGTCCAGAGACCCAGACAGAAAACTGCAAGGAACTACAATATTCCTCTTTTCTGATTTCCTTCCTTCCTTTCTCCCCACAGGTTTCTTCTGGTTATGCTAAGAATATTCTCCAAAAAGGACAAACAATAACAAAAAAGGGTTCTTCGTGAGGTCTCTACAAAGAGAGAAAAACTTTCAGAGCAGGTGTAAATTAAACTGTAGTCACATATATTTCTTATGCATGCGCCTCACTGCATTATGGTCTAAGTTTAAGTTTAAGTACACTCCTACTATGTTTATGGGAAAGAACCAGATTATTAAGAAACAATTTTATGTTAATTCTCTTCACCACATTTTCAGTGAGTAGTAATAGCTGTTCTCTGGAAGTTGGGGAATAATGTTGCAACCTCGTCTTCCTTCCAGTCCTGCTTACCTCCTTTCCCTCTTTCTCTTCCTTCTCCTAATCATCCTCCCTCTCTCCTCCTCTTCCTGCTCTTGCTCCTTCTTCTTCTGTTTCCACTTGTGATCCCTCTCCTCACTTGGGGTGCCGTATACTTACATGTAAGTGCTCTGTTCACAAGAATATAATTTTAGGTACTTAAATCTTGTAAGGATTTGGGAGGGGCTAGATTTTTAAATATATTTATGTATTTATTAACGTATTTATCAATTTTATTTAATTATTAAATTTCTTAGATTTATTTATTAAATTGATTTATTATTTATTCATATATTTATTTTGTTTTCAAAAAGTTGGGTTAATTTACCTTTTCTTCTATGTAGTTTTCATTTATGATTTCTTGAACTATAGCTCTGGAAAACAAAAAACAAAAACAAAAACAAACAAACAACAACAACAACAAAAAAAAAAAAACAAAAACAGGCCAAATGGAACTATATGACTATGCCTTTTCTGCATGGCTAGTAATAGCCTTAACCCAAGCCTCTGTAGCTCCCTGTTTAGGTTTTGATAGCTTAGAATGAGTTTAAATAGCAGTTGTTTTTTTGTTTGTTTGTTTGTTTGTTTGTTTGTTTTGCCTTCCCCTCCTAAGTTGATTTTTTGTACTGGCAAACTTGGCCATTTTTAATCTTGATTCTTACCAAGCCCTTAATCATTGAATGGACATTGTCTCAAACAAATTGAGGACTGGAAAAAACCTCAGTGTAGAAAGTCCAAAGTCACCCACTGCATCTGGAGCCAATCCTCTTGACTTTTATTTGCCACTAGATTCTAATGTTCTGGGAAAAAAAGAGACTGATAATTTTTCAGAGTTCTGTCTTAATTAAATCCAATTCATGAAAAAGTGAAAATATCACCCTTGTGAGAACAAAGGATGAATAACACCCACAATTAATTTTCTAATAAACCTCATTGGTGTAAGTCATGTGTGAGACAAGGCCAAGTCAGTGATTTACCATATTTTCAATAAACAGAAAGGAAAATAGAAAGGGATGTGCGGGACAGTATAGACCACAAAAACAGAGATTTTCAGAGTAAGAAAAAGCAAAAAGGAGTTTATTATGATCTCATGAGAAAGGGCATCTCCCATCTGACAAGGTATTTGTCAGTTAATGGAATGCAAAGTAAAAACTATAAAATACAAGATTAAAGATTCTGAATGCAGAAGTCCCCACAACCCCAGCCTGGCCTTTTCTCCCATTGTTTGGGAGAGTCCTAGCTTACAGTCTAATCATGGAAATCTAACCTAGAAATAAGAATAAAAAAGACTCTTAACTGATAAGTAAGAGGTGGTAGGAAATAGAGGGAATGAACACCTCTAATTTTTTTATTTAGCTATTTGTTATTATAAAGTCTCAAGTCACAATTAAGGTATAGCTTAAGACTATATTCCCCTGAGACTATCTTCACTCAGTTAATTCTACACATGGAGAAGGGCCATGTTCACACAAAATAGTGTGTGTATGTACGCAAATGTATATATTAGTGCATGTGTATATATGTTTATGTACATGTATGTGTATTATATGCATTGTGTATATAGATGTATATGTATATATGTGTACATGTATATATTGTGCATATGTATATATATTTGCATATATGAGTGTATGTGTGTCTATGCGTATATGCTTATAGGACTGTATTCTTAGATCTCTTCCAGCCCTAAAAACGTATGATCATCTAAATTCAGAGGAGGGTGAGATTACATCAATCCCATCATAAAGGGCTTTAGTTTACCTCCCTTCCCTTGGCAGAGATGCTGGTCACTACAAGGACAAAATGGAGCACATGTTGTCAGATATAATCATCATAGCAATTGCTCTTCCATGAGTAGTTACTTATTTGTGTGTGTGTGTGTGTGTGTGTGTGTGTGTGTGTGTGTGTGTGTGTGTGTGTGTGTAACATCCCTTCTCATTTTTTCTGACCTTCCTTATTGGAGAGAAATTTAGTTCTGGCTCTTGATGGCAGGCAAGAAAAGTGTACAATAGGAAGTAATGAAATGTTGCTGAAGAAAGAGTATTACAAAAGGGTGATGGTCAGAGAGACACCAGAGGGGAATAGCAGTAATTTCTTCTCCTTGTCTACTTTCCTCACTCCACAAATGATGAGTTAAATATTTCAAGAATTAGGCAAAGGGCCCTACTACTAGCCAAACACCAATTAGAAAAATTTCAGTTCATACAAGTTTCCAGGTTTATGCCCTAGACCACAAGGCCCAAGCCTAAGTCTTCAAGACTTCACTTACTGATCAGACCCACTGATTTGTGAGCTTACTATCAATTGAGAATTGTGTTGTATTATCTATTCTCCCCTGTTCCCATATAAGAGGAGAGATCATTGGGGGGTATATAAAATAAAGCCTGCCTTTATCTAGCATTCCCGGATTTGAAAGATTTTATGAACTACTTTGGGATTTCCTAGATTTGAGAAAAACTGCTAACATGAAGCCAGGTAGTGGATGTTTTGTTGTGTGGTGATTTATTGCTTTCATTGATTTTATGCCAAGAATAAACTCTGGCATTCAGTGTTGGAGAAGGTCTGTCTGTTCTAACAGGGAGTCAGCTCCATTGGGCCAAGATCATGTGACTAAGGATCTTTGAAGTATTAAGTATAGGGAAGAGACCAAATTTATAGCAGTATGCAGACGACATATCTGATTTGATAAATCCATAATAATCTACATTCCTTAGGTAGTGGATTGTGTTAAAATTGGAGTCCAAAAGACCTGAGTTCCATACCAGTTTGGGGCACTTGTTAGAATCTGTATGATCTGGGCAAGTTACTTAACCTTTCAGCCTCAGTTTCCTCACCTGTAAAAATAGGAACAATAATAGCACCTACCTCTCAAAGTTGTGTGGCTAAAATAAGATCATATTTGGAAAGTGTCTCGTCAACCTAAAGGTTATAAATGCTAGGTATTGACTATCCATGAATGACAACTTTGTGTCCATCCAAAGAGAAGTAAAGCTAGGGGATAGAAGATTTGTGATCTAACTGACGTGACCCAAATATTCAAAGATTCTAGCACTTTTTATTCTAGCAAGGAACTAGAGAAAAACAGTATATTTCCATCAATTGGTGAATGACTGAGCATATAATGACATAAGTGTAATGGAATATTATTACAGACAAAAGAAATACAAATATGAAGGGTTCAGAGAAACTTAGGGACACTTACATGAATTGATATACAGCTAAATAAAAAGAAATAAAAGAATACATATAATTTTCTAATGACCATTTTCTAAAGGAAAGCAACTTTGAGAGACCTCAGAACTTTTATCTTTCACTTTAGACTGGGAACTCCTTCAGAGCAGATCCTGGTTTGTTTAATTTTAGGGGGGAGGATGGGTTTTTCTTTATTCTCTTGATTTTTTGCACAGCTCCTGGCACACTGTAGATGCCTAATTAATGCTTGTGTTTGACTTCAGATTCTATAATTGGAATAATATGAGTAATGACTATGAAACAAGTAACATCTGGGTTCAATAAGGATATCCTTTTGTTCCAAACCACATGATTTGGATATTGATCCTGTGTGGCCAAAGTCAACTTTAATAAATTCTGCAATTAAAAATTAATATTTTTCAACTTATCTCTATATCTCGGCACAATAGTATGACCAGTGCAAATGCTTCTTTTCTTCTGGGTCCAGCACATTGTAGGAACTTAATAAATGCCAATGAACTGACTGGAAGAATAACAAAAGACTGAATATGTTTTTATGCTAGTAATTCTTACTCTAGACAGCATAGAAGAACATGTCATTCGTAGACTAGGTAGAGAACTGGAAAGAACTTTAGAAGTGATCTTATCTAAGTCTTCTCCCCCTTATGCAGATGGGGAAGTTGAGCTCCAAGTAATTCTGGATCCTTTGCTCAAGCTCTTCCTACTCACTATTTTGTATTGGTATTAGAAACAAATAGAATCTAATAATAGCCTGTATTCTGGCATAGGATTTCTTCATCAGAGATAATGTGAAGAATAAATCAGGAAAACAAAGTTAAGGAGCATAAATACTCACCTAGTCACCTAGACCAAAAGCCACAGAGGCAGAATTTAAACTAATTCTTCTGAATCCAGACCCACTGCTCTTTCTGTTATAACATATTATCTCTTTAACTTCTATTTATATAGTTGCTTTTTAAAACTGTGTTTTCTCATTTGCTTCATTGTAGCAAGGGAGCTATTCCAGGCTCTTAAAGACTATACCAGCAAGTGTACAAGTTCTAGCAAGCTGGAGATGTTTTAAGTTTCAAGTCCAGGGCTTAAAAGGAAGTGAGATAAATCCTTTCCAAGAACCAGACTAGAGAAATGTGAATCTCAGGTTGATCACTAGGGGGTGAATTTTGTGTAGCTCTCCAAGGTCATCTCTCAAGTAACAGATGAGTTATGAACAAAGTGCCCCCACCCAGTGAAATACCTAAACATGCTGAAGCATGAAGAGAAGTAAAATAAATACAACCAGTGTCCATACAAAGGGGGTGGGAGGAAAGGGAGCAAATTACCAAATAGTTTTTGAATTTCACTACTATAGCTTGCTTGCTAAATGTTAAAATAACCAACTATTTGTGTACTCAGAAAAAGTACCCCTCACTACATACTCAGGGTGAGCCTGGGGCAGAAAGCCAGGAAATATACCATCTGGCCGCTTCCTATTTTAACTAATTTTTCTTGCTAATTAGTTGCAAAGCAAAGTTGTTGCTACTCTCCAGAAAGATTGTAGGACAAAAGATTCAGACCTGGAGAGGTACTTAGAGGCCAATTAGTCCAACACCTTGTCCCTAATTTTACAGATGAGGAAACGAACTGAGAGAGGTTCAATGATTTGTTCATTCCCGTTGTGCCCACATTAGTACCCTGGATATTTCAGAATCAGACGGAGTCAGGCTAAGCAAAAGTCTTTATTCTCGGTCTTTTGGGGTCGCTGTTAGGGGATTAGATCTAGGAATCTACATACCTCCTTTCTCTCTCTCCACCGCCCAAAAATGATCCTGCCTGCCTACTCCACTCCTTCCTTTTCTTTGTCCACAGATGGAGCCAGCACAGAGTTGAGTAGGGTCATCCTCCAAGCATAAGTTAATAGAGAATTGTCCAATTGGTAATTAGCCTTAAGTGCTAGGTTACTTTACGTTAAGTGCATCTGCTCAGTTCTAGTCCTTTACACATTCCTATAGAGGTAAGTAAAGTAAGTTGATTTTTTTAAGGATTCTATCTCGAGTTCTTTGAAGCCAACCTAGTGTTCTTCCTAATAATGCACCCTTTAATTTCAACATCCTGAAGCAAAGCTTTAGTCACCCCACCTTTGTATCTGAGTTTAAGTATCATCTCCTATGTGAAATCTTTCCTCATCTTCCCAATTGCTAGTGTCCAATCTTACAAACTACTTAACTACTTTATATATATTTGTATTTGATAGCTTTATATTTATGTTGCAAATATTTCTATATGTTTTTGTCACTTCCCATATTATAAAGGAGTTAATTTCTAATAAGTTTCTTGCAAATAGATAGTCATCTCATTCTTTATACTTGTAATTTCAGTGCCTTAGCAAAGTGCCCGAGTCAAAGTAGGGGTTTAATAAATAATGTTGATTGATTGTTTCTGCCTGGATATAAACTGTTATCTTGTGAATAGATCTTGTTCTTGATGCAAAATGCAAGACTTGTGAAATACAATATATTTCATTTAGTAATGGTTATAATCAAACTTGCTTTATTAAGCATTAACTTAGACAATAGAAGACTGGACTGACTGGACGATCTAGTTTTTTGGTGCTCAAAAATCTAGGATTTGATAAAGCTGCTGTGAAGGTAAAAACAAAGGAGGAAAAATAATTCACATGAGTGAGAGTTGCAAATGCCATCTCCTTTCTTGTTCCCTCTGATCTTATGATGTTAGAACTGGGGATCCTTAGGGGTTTACAAATTCAACTACTCCACTTTAAAGATGAATAAACTTGAAGAAAAGGAAAATGATTTGCTCAAAGTCACACAACTAGAAAATGGCAGATTGACCCTAAAACCAGGGTTCTGTACTCCTGTCCAATGCTATTCCCCCAATACTTTGTTGCCTCCAGGATATTGATAGCAAAACTTGAATCCATTGTAACTCCAGCCCATTGTTCCAACACACCTTTAGAGATTACATTGATGTGGGCATTCACTTTGACAACTTGGTCCCAGTCTATACGTGTCTGCCCTTCATATGGGACTCTTATCTATGTCCTCATATAAGTTCTCTGATGGAGGTCTGCCTGACAATCTGCTTTCCTCCCTTCCCCCAACATCAAAAGACTTCCAGTGCAGTGTACAAGCTGTTGCTCAACTAATCATCTCTCTTCCCATGTGACCAATCCATCTTATGTGATGACATACTCTCCACAACTTCTCCATAATTCCTTATTTACAATGTGTGGCAGTAAACACATGCTTCGACTCTATTCAGCTCTCCACTGCCCTTTGAATAATCCTCAATGTCCACTCCATTCATTTAGGTGAAATTTCAATGGAAGGGAAGATGAACACCCATGAGTCACTTGGAAGAGTATAGGAAGTAAGACAGTATGTTTGTCTCCTACTCATTCTAATAATGGTCCTGGAGGTAAGAAGACTAGAGTTTAAATTTGGCCTCAGAAACTTACTAGCTACATGATCCTTGACAAGTCCCTTAACTTCTGCTTGTCTTGGTTTCCTTAACTGTAAAGTGGAGATAATTATAGAATTTATGTATAATTTACATTAAATATGTAATATCTTAGATATATCATAGAATATAGAATTATAGAATTAATCAATCTTTGTTTTGTTCCTTCTTTCCTTGTTTCATCTCAAGATTTTTATCAAGAAAAATATTTTATTTTATTTTACAAAGAAAGAACCATGGTCTAGAGAGAGCAAATACCTTGCCCAAAATCATGCAGGATGTAAGGGACTGAGCTGTTATTCAGGCCAGGACATTGGATTACAAATTTAATATTTTTTTTCCTTTTGCCCCATTACCTTTATTTATTAGGGCTAAGAGAATTTTTTAAACATTTGGGATATGTGCCAAAGAACTTCTGGGAACACAAAGATCGGCAGTCAATCTCACTGTTTTAATGACAGGTTTAACACTTTATTATCACCTAGTTTAAACCAGTTTTAACATGAGTAGAGATATGACCATGTGTTGTCTAAGTAAATCTCCTACCTGTCAATTACGCAGGACTGAGCAGTCTAGGTCAGGGATCATTATTAACGTGGAGGTTTTATCAGAAATGCTCTTTTCCACCAGCCAGCCAGCTCTACTTAGTATTCCAAATCATGCCCCTGGCTTCCCAAAGAACCTGTTTGAAATCGAGCTCCCTCTGCTTTGTTTTACCTTGAACTGTCTACAAAAGCTGTTTTTTATTCTTCACCTGGAATCATGGAGAAGCTTATCCCAGACATCCTCTCCAACCCCCCTCCCCCCAGCCAAATGAAGTAATTGGGAGGCAGACTGTTTGTGTTAGGACTGCATAAAGCTCTTTAAGCTCCTGTCACTCTGTCATTAACCAATGCAATGTTATCTCTTATTCAAAGCCAAGTGTTTGTCTCGATTAAATTCTTGTTAAGCATCTCTCCAAACTGTCATTATTCCTAAAGCATCTACATAAAAGGAGAGAACTTTCACATTGCCAATACCCATGAAGTAACTCATGCCCCTGCCAACTAATTGTTTTTCCTTCTCTTCTTCCTTGCTTTAACTGATCACAGGGAATAAGGGATAGGGATTGGTCCTGGAATTTCAGTAGCATAGAGAATTCTGAGTTTAGAAAACACCTTTTATCAAAGCTGGTCAGTAACTTTTGTGAAACTTATTAACTTAGAGAATTTCTTAGAACACTGAGAAGTTAAGAAATTTGCTCATGATCGCCCAATGAGTATGTGTCAGGTGCAAAACTGAAACACAGGTTTTCTTTGGTTCTAAAAAGAACTCTAATGTTGACTCTTAAAACACACACACACACACACACACACACACACACACACACACACACACACACAGGACTTGGACTTGAATCCCATTTCTGTCACTTATTAAATCTGAGATCATAGGAAAGTCATATAATTGATGTGATCAGTCCTAAATCTCAGGATTTTTGTCATAGAGATTCTAGGATCAAAAATAATAGCCCCCAGGTAGGTGATTCAGTGGACAGAACTTAGTATATATAGTCAAGAAGACCTGAGTTCAAATGTGGCTTCAGATATCAACTGTGTGACTCTAGACAACTCATTTCACCCTAATTGCCTTTGAAAAAGAATAGTATCATAGAGCTACATAAGGAAGGGACCTCAGAAGCCCTTTACTCCAATCCTCATTTTATAGATGAGGAACCCCAGGCTTAGAAAAATTCAATGACATGTGAAGTCACATAGCTAGAATGTATCAGAGGTGGGGTTTGAACCATGTGTCCTGATTCAATAGAACATAAATCTTTACACTGTGTCAACCCTCTATTTAAATGAGCGAAGGTTGATGAAGGATTTTGAAAACCTTCAAGAGCTATGGAAAATAGGGTCAAACTATGTGTATCATAAGGGGGCAACATTCATTTGTCTCAGTTCCTTTCAGTTCAGCAAGGACTATACTTTTAGGAATCAGTGAGTTGTCTCCTGATGATCTAGTCTAACTTTTGACTGCTTCTTTTTCAGAAAAGATCATCCAAGTGAGGGTCTCAATAAGCTTTATGAGCCTGTCAACTACTAGCAAGCACTCATGACTGACCATCCAAGCCCGCTTCATAAGCGCACGGTAATATAGTCTGAGAAGTGGAGGCAGCATTTCATTTCTGAGCACTTTTCTTCCACATTTACCAAGCTGCATGTTCTTCTGACCTTTGCCTTCTCCAGTCTTTCAAAATTGAGGGTCTTTGAGCACCAGGACAATGACATTTCTCCCTGGGCAGCTAAAGTGACTTTCAGAAATATTATTGTCATGGTGTCAGCTCAACTGGAGAGGAGCAAAAAGATAGTAGGGGAGTCTCAAAAGATATTAGCAGAAGGTTAGGAAGAAATTAAATTCCATTATCGGTGATTCTGGATAGAGCCTTGAGAGCCTACCTCATTCTTATAACGCGAGTTCACAGATTTTTGTCTTCTGATAGCATGTTGAGAGTGTATGAAAGTCTATTTTTGAGACCTGAATTTATTGTTCAAAATGAAAATTAAATTAAGAACACATATTGGAGCTAGGGTTTCTAAAGCAAACCTCAAAATTTAAGATTTTGTAATCTTAGAGAATCATCAAGGGTACTAAAAGATTACATGACTTACCCAGAGTCACACAGGCAATATTATCAGAGACAGGGCTCTTTAGCTACTACACAAGACTGCCTTTTAAAAAAGATGAAATATTTCAAGCTTGGACCCAGTAATGACAATACATGCATTGTCTAAGAATCATCCTAGCTAAGTCTTGAGAGGTTCATCACCAAGTGGGTTTAGAATAATTAAAGTTTAGCCACAACAAAGCAGGAAAGTCACCCACTCAAACACAAAGGGGTTGCAATCTGCCTAACTATAAAGAGTATCCCTTGCAGTTCAAGTCATGCCTCCTTGAAGAGTTATAATTAGTACTGATGTCTAACAGGCTATATGTTAATTTTTGATCCAAGTTAAATATAACTTGTAAAAAAGGAATTTTTTTTTCCTTCTCCAGACTATTAGACTAAATTCTTCTGAGTTATTATGGATCTATTTAGGAGATTCCATAATGTCTGGAAGTTGATGCAATTAACATAATATTAATATGCAAATAAAAAGCATCTGGAAGATATTACCTATCAGAAAATCCTCTTTTATATATACTCTCTTCTGGATCTTCTCTGTAATAGTGATAAATGCTTTTGCAGACCATATCTTTCTGATTTATGCTTCATTTTATATTAGTAATGAAAGAGTTATTGAACAAGGTTATCTCTGCTTTCATATCTTTCAGTAATTCTTATGTATTTCTGACATCTGCATGAGAGGCAATGTGTTGAAGAAAAGCTATTAAGTTGGCATTTTACTTTACTGAATTAAATATTTTTTTATTGTCAACAAAAAAAACAATCATTATGGGATCCTGTATTCTCTATTTCAGTCAATTACGTGATGGTAAAGATGTGGTCTATTTGCTAAAAAACAGATTGTTCTCTTCAAAAACCCTCATCAAGAATGATCTACCTCATTTTTATAACGCGAGTCCACAGATTTTGTCTTCTGATAGCATTGCCAGGCTCATTAGGATAGTAATGGTTATAGATTACAACTCACTAGAAAAAAAATTTTACATACTTTTTTACAATTATTTTTAACATAAGGCTCCTCTAGTATACGTAGAAAATGATAAGCACGTTAAAAATTCTTATTGATTGCTTAATTGATTTATTCACATGGAGCTTCTAATGAGCCAGCTTATCAATATTGCAAAAGCCCACTTTCTAATATTAATATACTTCATATGTTTCATGAGTTTCCATAAAATAGACCTTGATAACTCTGCAATCAACACAGGAAAAACCACCCGGATAGAAAATGGACATATGGACCAAATTATGATATGCAGTTAGATAGGCAGAATGAATAATGATTTTTTTTCCTGGGGAATAGTATCACAATAAAATCACAAATGACTCAAAGAGCTATGGGAAAATATATTATGAAGTTTGGATTACAACATATTACCAATAGATATTGCATACGAGAAGTAACATAAAAGGTTCAAGTAAGAAAGTAGGATGAGAGAAAGAGTCATGTAGCAAGAGGATAAAACAGCATATGGACAATTTGTGAGTTTTATGGGGATCCACAAAATATTTTAAAGAAAGCTATCTAACATAAGTATTATGAGTACTAAATCCCCTATGAAGAATGTTTAGAAATGCAGGGAAAATGTAGATACAGATATTTAGGTGTGGTTATGGATATGTATTATTCTCCAATAAATAAAAACACTGTCCCTACTAGAAAGCAATCTTAAGGACAGGGACTATTTTTCATTTTGTCTGGCTTTACTCAGTGACTATTATGCATTAAGCACCTATTTAATACTTGTTCAATTTAAACGAATTGAATCATCATGACACAGGACAAACATGGGCATTAATGATGGAATGTCATAAGTAGAATCACCATTTCAAGGCACCCAAAGGGCATTGAAAACATAGATTATGGGTATAAGCAAGCTGCATTAGATTCCTCACAATGGCAATTGCACAGGAAATAGAATATCTGGGACATGTAAAACTGGGAGACAAGATGGGCCAGTCACATGGGGTGTCAGGAATAACAAATGGACATCTCAAACTGTTCCATTATTTATAGATGATATATCAAATGAAACAGAGAACGGTCTTTGCCATGATGAATATATCACCTATAAAGGACTTAAGCATGTTGCATAGAAAATTTGCAAAGGATTAATGGAAAGACAGAAAAGTGTTGCTAAGACTGATAAGCTATAAATGGGTTGCAATCTACACTACTGAAGAATATACGTGACAAAGAGAATATGGATGCAATGAAGTTTTGAAATAACTGGTACAGGGCTATTAGCTACCCACATCTGCCTCAATTCCAGGGTCAAGTGGGTATTTTATCATTCTTTTAAAATGGTATTCTCAAACAAACAGACCTAGTTTCCCATTGTAGTCACTGCATAGCTCTAATTTGATTCCACTCAAATAGGTCCCCAAGTAATAGTGTTTTGAAGCATGATGAACCTTTTATTCCAGTCTAATTGCAGCATTCATCAGTAGTTTTCACATGTGATGCTTAAAAGAGCAGGCATTTTCCAACAAATGAACCTGCTTTCAAAAGCCCAATATGTTTTTTCCTTGGGTAGAGGTATAATAAACTAAACCTATTTCCACAGATAACACTTGACATCTTTTTTTTGTCATTTCTGTTGGGTCATGGATTTTTCCCCTCTAGTAATGCATGATTCTGTCCATTCTGAATGGTAATCCTTTTTCCCCTTGATAAAGTCATTGCAGTATAAGAATGGCCTATTTAGATGATCTTGATAGTAGGTTTGACTTCTCTGGTAACTATTTAATTTAAAGCATGAAATTCTATTAGTATGAGCTTCTAGATCATAAAGCTACACATCAGAACACTTATTTCTGAAAGTCGAGAGAAAGATTCCAAGGCCATTAAGTATTTTTAGATTACAGCATAGTCAATTGGGTGTTTTCATCTCCACAGTAGGTTACTAGGTCTTCTGACCATTTGTCTGTAATAGACAATTGTAAAACTTAGATTGTGAAAGACATACCCTCAAAGCTATTCCATGCTTCCTTATGCCAGAGGGGTAACAAGAATATTTCACCTTGTCTCCCTGCCTCACAAAGCTCTGGATGATGGGCATTATTCCTTTTTGTATTTTCAGTTAGTAGCTTTAATCCTAACATCAAGTTTCATTCTTTTGTATACCTTTAAAGATGTAGAATACCATTTGAGAAGGCTTCATATATCTATTTTTACAGACAGTTTATTAAGATATCCTCAAAATATGTGTGAACCATTCTCGCATTTCTAGGGATGAGAAAATGTAAATAGAATCAGTTGTTAATGTTCATGATGCTTTTGTCCCAAGTACTTGGATATTTTGAAAATCAATCCACTTCATCTTCAAATTTGAATATCCTCTATACTATAAGATATTTAATATGTATGGGAATGCCTGCCATCTAGAGGAGGGGGTGGAGGGAAGGAGGGGAAAATTTGGAACAGAAGGGAGTACAAGGCATAATGTTGTAAAAAAAAAAAAAAAAATTACCTATGCGTATGTACTGTCAAAAAATGTTATAATTATAAAATTAATTTTAAAAAATAACTTTAAAAAATTTGAATATCTTCAGCTTAGACCATCTCTTCTAGGGATACTGGATTAAGTTCAATTGTTTTTCCCTCAACTGTTTTCTTTAGTGCCATTTTTACTTTTCCTTGCTATTTTGGGGGACCAAAATGGAATTGTCCTTATATGTGGTAACTTCACTCTAGTAGATAGGAAAAGCTTATTATTGTTGCTGTGACCTTTCCCATGTTTTCTCTACTTGTTTTCCTTCTACTTTTATCCTTAAATGTTCATGAAATGATTCAGTTTGTAATCCAACCAGTTTTCAATCAGTTGTTCTCTTCACTGTTTCTGATTATTTGGGGAAATGATACTGTTCATAATCTTCCACCATCCTCTATGCTCCCAACAAAAAAAAATTACATTTAACCAATGTGTACTTTCTATTGCAATATGGTTCACTTCTATTATTATTCCTTTCACACAGGAAATGTTTCATTTTTGCCTTTGTATCCCCAGGCCTAGCAATCAATCAACAAGCTTTAATTAAGCACTTACCATATGTCAGGCTTTATATTAAGTGCTGAAGATGCAAAGATAAAACAAAAATTGTCACTTCCTATAAGGAGTTTACATTCTAATAAAGAAGAAAATATCTCCTATACATATGTCTGCATGCACATATGAATGGACAACTAGCTGGCCTATGGATAGAGCATGGGACTGAGAATCAAAAAGCCACATCTTCACAAGTTCAAATCTGGCCAAGTTCAAATCAGATACTTATTAGCTCGGTGATCCTGGGAAAGTCACTTAACATTGTTTACCTCATTTTCTTCATCTCTAAAATGGTTTGAAAAAAAAAAAAAAAAAGGAAATGACAAGCCACTCCAGTATCTTTGCCACAAAAATTCCAACTGAATTATGAAGAGTCAAAAATAACTGGAATAGAGAAGACCCGAGTTTAAAATCATCGTTAGGCATTTATTAGCTGTGTAATTCTGGCATATGTCACTTAAACTTCAGTTTGCTTCATTTTCCTCAAATGTAAAAAATGAAGGTGATGATAGCCCTTACCTCTCAAGATTGTTGTAAGGAAGAAATAAGATAGTATTTGCAAAGCACAATGTTTAGTATATGGTAGGCACTATATAAATGCTTATTTCCTTCCCTATTCACATATTGTGCTGTATTTTTATGTATTTTATAAATATTACCTGCAAGACAGATACAAAGTAGATATTATGTAACCTTAAATCAAATAAGATAACATTTTAAAGTACACAATAAAATGCCTGGAACATAGTAGGTTTTTAATGTTCATTCCCTTCTTCTTTAGAGGAGAAATCACTGGAAACACTATATAGCAGGACCAGGAAATGCCTCCCACAAAAGGTGATATATTAATTCAGGTTTTTTATTTAATATTTTTACTTTCCGCTGTATTTAATTTTTTTTAACATTAAAAAAAAGTTTGAGTTCTAGATTCTCTCTCATCCCCATGCCCCCATTAAGAAAGTATATGCAAAACATTTCCATAAAAGTCATATTGTGAAAGAAAGCATAGATCTTTCCCCCCCTAAAAAAAACCTAAGAGAGAAAGAAAGAGGTTGAGAGAGAGAAATTGAAAGATAGACAGAGACAGAGACAGAGACAAAGAGAGACAGATTGAGAGACAGAGAGGGAGAGGGACAGGGACAGGGACAGGGACAGGGAGAGGGAGGGAATGTCTTCAATATGTATCCAGACATAGTTTTTCTCTGGTTATGTATAAGATTTTTCATCATTAGTCCTTCAGAGTAATTGTGGATCACTGTATTGCTGAGATTAGCAATGTCATTCACAGCCTATCAACCCCGAACATTGCTATTACTTTGTACATAGTACATTTCACTTTCCTTGAGTTAATGGAGGACTTTCCAGGTTTTTCTGAGAACATCATGCTTATCATTTCCCATAGAACAATAATATTCCATCAATCGCATACCACAGTTTATTCAGTCATTTCCCAATTGATGAGCATTCCTTCAGCTTCCTTTTTTTTTTTTTTTTTGCCCTAAAAAGAAAACTGCTATAAAAATGTTTGTACATATAGGCCCTTTTCCTTTTAAAAAGGAATCTCTTTTGGGATTGATTAATGCCTAGTAGTGGTCTTGTAGGTCAAAGGATATGCATAAATTTATAGTCCTTTTGGCATAGTTCATATATCTTTTGATTGTTTAGCAATCGGGGCATGGCTCTTATTTTTTATAAGTTTGACTCAGTTCCCTCTATACGTTGAGAAATTAGGTTTTATCAGAGAAACTTGCTTCAAAATTCTTTTTTACAATTATTATTGCTATCTGTATTGCCCCGTTTATTCTATTCTCTCTCCTTTTACCCTGTTTGTTCTCAAAAGTATTTTGCTACTGACCACTCCCTCCCCCAATATGCTCTGTCTTCTATCACCGCCACCTTCCCATATCTCCTTTCCCTCCTACTTTGCTGAAGAGTAAGAGTTTCTATACCAATATTTGAATGTGTATATTATTTCCTCTTTGAGCTAATTCTGATGAGAGTAAGGTTCATTCATTCACTTCCTCTTCTTTCCCTCCACTGTAAAAGCTTTTTCATATGAGACAATTTATACCATTCCACTTTTCTCCCTTTCTCACAATACAGTAGTATCTCATTCCTTAATTTTATTTTTTTAAGATATTATCCCTTCATATTTGACTCATACTTGTGGCCTCTCTCTCTCTCATATATATTTGTGTGTGTGTGTGTGTGTGTGTATGTGTGTGTATGTGTGTATGTGTGTGTATGTGTGTATGTGTGTGTGTGTGTGTATTCCTTAGCTGCCATACTAATGAAAAAAGCTCTAATGAATTTCAAGTACCATCCTCCCACGTAGTAATATAAATAAATAAACCTTAAATCCTTTATGATTTTCCTTTTTTGATTACCTCCAGGAGATCATTATACATTTCAACAACAATACTATATGGTGATCAATTCTGATGGACAAGGCCCTCTTCAACAATGAGATGAACCAAACCAGTTCCAAGACAGCAGTAATGAGACCAGCTACACCCAGTGAAAGAACTCTGGGAAATGAGTATGAACCACTATATAGAATTCCCAATACTCCTATTTTTGTCTGCCTGCATTTTGGGTTTCCTTCACAGACTAATTGTACACTATTTCAAAGTCCGATTCTTTTTGTACAGCAAAACAACTGTTTGGACATGTGTATATATATATATATATATATATATATATATATATATATATATAATATTTAATTTTTACTTTAACATATTTAAAATGTATTGGTCAACCTGCCATCTGGGGGAGGGGTGGGGGGAAGGAGGGGAAAAATTGGAACAAAAGGTTTTGCAATTGTCAATGTCAAAAAATTATTCATGCATATATCTTGTAAATAAAAAGCTATAATAAAAAAATTATAAAAAAGAAAAGAAAATCCCTAGAGTAGGGTTGCTACCATTCAGTAAATGCATCTCTTTCAACAACTAAACCTCTTATTTCTTGGGGAAAAAAAACTGTCTCTTTTTGATGCCCATTAAATTCATAATTTAAAAAAAAGGTTCTAAAGTCAAACACAGGAAAAATATCATCACATCAGTAACTAGCCAATACTTGACTCAATATATAATCAATTTCATTGTTACACTAATATTTAAAGCTCAGTGTGTTTAGGGTCTCCTGAATTGTCTTGAAAAAATTCATAATATATAGGAATAAAGCTTACAAACCTTTGTCTTCCTTCTTATCTTACTCCTGAGCCATATTTTCCAACATATTTTTCTGTCTTTTTTTGTTCACACTCTGAAATCATCAAGTATTAAACTTTATGTTGTGAATAATTTTTAAGTGTCAATACATCAGATATTTTTGCTAAGTTGCTTTTTTGTTACTGAAATTCAAACTGAGAAAGGCTTTATCAAAAAAAAGTGTGTGGTCAAAACAAAAGACATTAATAAGATACATAATAAAATTGGAGAAGGGGGAGAAATAGTCATGTAACCAGAATAGAGTACATATGAGGTCCCTTCCAGCTTCATCCAATCATCCTATAATGATAAAGATGTCCAAAGACCTTTCCTGTTCTAAATAGTATGCGCTTAGGAAGAGTTTGATTTTGGTCCTGGGTATGTGAAATAGGTAGTTTATCTTAGGCATCCTCTACTTTCAACAAGAAAGCCCTGATAGGGCAGCTAGATGGTACAGTGGATAGAATCAGGAAGACTTGAATTCAAATGTAACTTATTGGCTGTGTGACCCTGAAGAAGTCATTGTATCCTGTGTTTTTTTAAGCCCTGATAAAGTATCATAAATTTAGAACTAAAATTTCTCAATGGTCATATAGGTCAAACCATTTATTTTACAAGATGAAGAAACTGAGATATAAGCAGGTTATTTTCTCAGTATATCACAGATAATAATTAACAAACTCAAAATATGAACCTAAATCTTCTACCTACAAATTTATAGATCTTTCCATTGTACTACTGCCAATGATTAACATCCATCATATACAACTTTCATTTTACTCCAAATGTATTTACATTTTAAGTTTGGTTTTAATTCTGGAATTGAAAATGCAATTCTTTCCTCATTAGAAAAACTTCAAGTACTGAGATATATGTAGCAGATATAGTGTTAGGATATAAAAGTCTTTTAGGCACTCCTGAAAGCATACCACGGAAGTGAGTGCCTAGTCTACCTAGGCATAAGACCAGGTCCTTGTTTCCACATGCCTCAAATAGTGGTTTTCACTTAATGCTGAAGAGAAATAGAAGAGCCCAATATAATTTAAAGTCTTCTCTCCCTCTCTCCTTCCCTCTTCTTCCCTCTCTCACTCTCTCTGTCTCTCACTCCTTCTCTCTCTTGTCTCTCATTCCTTCTCTCTCTCAGTCTCTCACTCCTCTCAGTCTCTCACTCCTTCTCTCTCTCAGTCTCTCAGTCTCTCACTCCTTCTCTTTCTCTCAGTCTCTCACTCCTTCTCTCTCTGTCTCTCATTCCTTCTCTCTCTCAGTCTCTCACTCCTCTCAGTCTCTCACTCCTTCTCTCTCTCTCAGTCTCTCAGTCTCTCACTCCTTCTCTTTCTCTCAGTCTCTCACTCCTTCTCTCTCTGTCTCTCATTCCTTCTCTCTCAGTTTCTCACTCCTCTCAGTCTCTCACTCCTTCTCTTTCTCTCAGTCTCTCACTCCTTTTCTCTCTCTCAGTCTCTCACTCCTTCTCTCTCTCTCAGTCTCTCACTCCCTCCCCCTCTCTCTTGCGTGCACGTGTGCGCATGCGCGGGCGCGCACGTGTACAAGGGCAAAAAAGATCTCATGTAGGAATGGTCTTGCATCAATACAATGGAGCCAGATTCTCTGTACCATATCTATTACAGTTGAAAAATTCCAATTATCATCTATCATAGAATATCAATGAGGAACAAGTTAAAGCAGCTTCAAAACCCCACAAGGAGATATGTGAATTCTCCAAAGTAACCCTGATTGAATTTTTACCAGCAGAGAATTTTTTAAATCCACATTACCCCCATGATTTAAATAGTCAAATGAGTTCTACATGTTAGTCCAGATATCTGGGTTACCATAATATAACACCATTCTAAAAATTACATTCCACTTGAAAAACTGATTTCAATAAAGCTTCCATGTTAAAATTATTCAACTAAATAGTTTCAGCTCCTTTTCAGGGTTTCATGGGACAGAGAACCATTAATCCCCTATCTCCATTCAACCAACTTTGTACTCTCTGATCTAAAGCTCCATTCTTTTACAGTTGGGGAAAGCAGGACCCTTTGGTTAATCAGAACAGCTTTAAAATCTGTCACAGCACTGACCTACAACAACAGTTTCTTCCCCTCAAGAAGCCTAAAGGGAGCAATATCAATCCAATATAGCCATGAGGTATAAAAAGATAAAAGTCAGCCAAAGGGGGAAGCCATAGGGATGTGAAAGGACAACTATTATCTTTCAGAATTAATCAATGTAAATCCAGAAATACAGAGAAAGAAAGTAGATTTCTCAAGGGGTAGAGATTCCTGAATATGCTTTAGCCAAAATTCCTTGGTATAACAAGTATGGAATATATTCAGTCATGCTCCATGTATGAACATCATTATAAGCAACTCTTGACCATCTGTGCCTTTGAAAAGAGTAGAGATCATAAACTTAATGAATCATTCAAAAATCTTCTGAATTTGGCTTACAAATGTTGCCTTACTCATCAAATCACAAAATTGTAAAATTTCTGGCTTGGAATCAACTTTACTGGCCATCTATCTATTCCAACCCATACTTGAACAAGAATTCCCTCTCTAATCAATACAGAAAGTTATTTGAGTCATGTCCAACTTTTAGTGACCCTATTTGCAGTTTTCTTGGCAAGATATTGAAGTGGTTTCCCATTTCCTTCTCCAAATCATTTTAAAGATGGGGAAACTGAGACAAACAGGATTTAATGACTTGCCCATGATAAATTCTGAGGCCAGATTTATTCTCAGGGCTTACTCTCTATCTACTGCACCACCTGGCTGCCCCTTTAACAAGTAGTCATTCATATTTTGCTTGAAAGCTTTCAGGGCCTAGGAAGTAACTTCCACATGAAACAGCCCATTACATTAAACAGTTTCCATTATTACAATGCTTGTAATGCTTGTGTTTTTGCAACTTCCACCCTTAATTCCTAGTCCTCCTTTCTGGGGCCAAGGAAAGAAAGTCTAATCCATTTTCCACATAAGAGCCCTTCCAAAAAATAGTTAAAGACAACTATCCTATCTCTCCTGTATCTTCTCTTCTCTAGGCAAAATATTTTTAGTTTCCTCAAATAATGAACGGTTAAACAAATTAGGGAATATAAATCAAAACACTTCATCACTGATGCTCCCCCTCTTATAAAAGAGAAACACAGTGAAATGTATTCAAACACATGTAGTAATGAGTCTCATATAACGTGCTCTCCTGGCAGTTACAATTACTAGTCTTATTTCACATGCAAAACAAGAGAAAGGGAATTGTAAGGGGCCTTTAAATGGGCGCCACAGCAAATCGGGAGATTGAGTGGTCCGGAAGTAATTTCTGTGGATATTAGGACTGCCTTGTAGGTGGGATCTTGTCCATGATGAGATAGTGACTCTCTCGCTGATTGGCTGTGTGTGTGACCTCACAGGCCCTATGTAAGCTCACTGCAGGCAGCAGTCGCTCTCTTTAACCTGGCGCTCTTCACCCTGGCTCCCTAGCCTGGGTGGCCAAGCCAAGATGGATAGCCAAAAGAGGTAAGGATTTTGGTAGTGAACATGTGGGTCTTCTGACCAGGTATTCACTAGGGAACCAACAAGTCAGGGCATCAGTTAGGGCATTATGTGAGTAGGTATAATAAAGGCTTTTAAGATTACACGTGGCTGTTCTTGAGCGCGCTATCAGTTATTAAACTATAGATTCAAGAGATTGTGGCCAGAGACCTTAGAAGGCCTCAGAGGAGGCGAGCCGGGTAGAGTTCACACTGCAAAGGACAGTGGTCAAAGGTACTCTGGTGGGTCTAGGACAGACTCGTAATTGTAACTGCCAGGAAAGCTCGTTACAGACACATATTTTCTTTATCTGAGCACTGCATGGTCTTTGCCGAACACTTCCTTCTCATGTATCCCATAAGGGTGTCTGTGTCTCTGTCTCTGTCTCTCTGTCTCTCTCTGTCTCTGTTTCTGTCTCTGTCTCTCTCTCTAATATACAATACTGAACACATCAGCTCCTTTAGGTTCCATTATCATCTTTATGCATAGCTTCCTATAGATTTAGAGACTGAGCCTGACTATCTCTCCTCAGTTCCAATTTCATATCAACTTCTCAGTAGATGTCTTAGAGATATTTCAACTTCAACATGTCCAAAATAGATCATATTATTTCTCTCTTTCCCCCCTCCCATATGCTTACCCAGACCTCCTCTAAACTTCCTTGTTTCTCTCCAGGGTAATACTATTCTTTCAGTCATGACTTTGAAATCAGTCTTAATAATAATAGTTAGAATGTATATAGTTCCAAATGTGCAAGATTTTATGACAAATGTTTTTGTAAATAAGAACTCATTTGATCATGACAACAACCTTAGGAAATAGATACTAGTACTGTTCCAATTTTACACGTGAGAAATGTAAGTTACATGACTTGTCCAAAGTCATATGCTATTAAATGTCAGGCCAGATTTGAACTCTGTTCTTTCAGACCTCAGATCTACCATTATCTCCTGTAGTGAGTGTTCTGGTTGGTTTTCTGGAGGCCTTGAGATCAGCTTTCATTAGTAGAGTAATCACCATGAGAATAGCCAGGGATAAAGTCCAAATTCTTTATTTTCTCCTTCAAAGTTCAGTTTCCTTTCCTGGGGCTCAGCTAGCTTTCCTGAGGTCATCTGGAATATGCCTTGGTTTCTGTGGGGGAGGCAGGAGCAACACCATCTATCTCAGTTTGAGGGCTTGTGCTCCAGCCTCCAGCCTTCTGTCTTCTCCCAGTCTGTCTCTGAGCCCCCTCTGAGTCTGACTCTGTTCCTTTTGAGTCTGTCTCCGAGCCCTTTCCAGGTCTGAACCAGTCCCCCCGAGAGCCATCAGGAGCTTGATCAAAGATGGAATGTCTCTTGTCCAGTCCTTGTTATATATGTGTTATATATATATATATATATATATATATATATATATATATATATATATATATATATATATATATATATATATATATATATATATATATATATATATATATATTATATTACATATCAATATATTATATATGTTATATACTCTATTATAATTACATCATTGTAGGTGTTAATCTTGTAGAACTATATTAAGTACTAAGTACATGTACTGAAACTAGAGATCTATTAAGCACCATGCTAAACTAGATAACCATTGTCTTATCATTCCATTGACTTAACACCTTGTAAGAATCCTTGTTTCAAGTACAGAGTTCTGGCCCATAACAGTCTCCCTTGCACCACCTAAGCTGCCTTCATTCCTCACTCTCCCTCATTACATCTATCCAATGAGTGGGCAACTCTTGAACTTACCTGCATAAAACCTTTCACTTTTGCTATTACCACCTAGCTTTCATTCTAATTCAGTCTTTATCACTTTTCACATGGATTATCCCAATAGTCCCCTATTTCCTCTCCCTGCCTCCAGCCTCTCTCTTCTCTCAGATATCCTTCCAACATCTGCCAGGACAATATTTCTAAAAGACAGATACTACCATACCAGGAAGCTCCAAGGGCTCCTTATTTCCTCTAAGACAAAATATAAATTCCTCTATTTAACATTTAAGGCTCTAAACAATCTAATTCCAGTATCCCCCTCCCAGCTTATAATGTTCTTTCATGATCTCTCCAGTGCAGCCACACTGATATATTACTTTTTTCTTATATACAACATTATATCTATCAATGCTCTGTATCTGCACTGGAATTCACTCCCTCAGTATCCCTGCCTCTTTGAATCTTTAGCTCCCTTTAAAACTCAGCACAAGGATAAGTCTCTACATCAGGTCTTCCCTGATTTCCATGGTTATTACTAGTCTTCTGCCCTTAAAATTACTTTTATTTTGTATATATCTATTTGTACTTAGATGTATATATGCATTCCTCCAATGAATTGTAAACTCCTTAGGGGTAAAAGAAATGTGGATTTTATTTTTTAATTCTTACTTCATAGATTAACTAACATATTAATAAACATTGAATACAAGTGCTCTTCTCTCATTCCTACTGACAATAATCTAAAATCCCGTGGGATGTGGAAGAGGCAAGAGGCTATGGTATTTACATGATAAGAGTAGTCTACTCATATATAATTAAGATTATATATACATCCCAATGATGTACGTCCATGCTTCCATTAAGAATAAAATTTTGGCCAAAGAACTAACATCATTAATATTTTAATGGATTAATTATCTTATTAATATAGGACCTGCCTCCACCAGAACAGCTCAAAGCCCTATCCACAATTCTTTCACTATACTCTTTTCCGTGACCTTCCATGAATTCTACATATAAATTCTATTCAATAGACTGGTGGCCTGATTCTGGATCTTTAACTATGATATGAAAAACAATGAAGCACTTAAGCTATCCTTTGATTATCCTTTTATTTTGTTACGTGATCATCCCCTCCTTTTCCAATAATGCATTTCCTGGATGATAGCCTTTATGCTACTTCTTAAGTAGAAGTTATTGTTATCAACATGCTACAATTTATGCTCACCAAGCATCTTCTATATTGTCCACTTTGAGTCATCTGATATTATGATAGTCCATGATTCATAGCTGTGCAGCATCAATGGAAACACCATAGAATCTTTTGACAGTAAGAGTCCCAAATGCCACTCTCTTCCTTCTATTGAATTCTGGAATTATATCAATGTCCATAAACATTGCAGCTAAGTAACAACAGGGGCCAGAGCTGGATCATAATTGATGTTTAATAAATGCTTGTTCCCTCCCTACCAATCCAAGAAGCATATCTTGATGGAATAATTCAATGAACAGACATTTAACTGTATGTCATAATATAGAAGATAAGCATTTTTGCCTACTTGACTTTGCCTTATGACTTATTAAACCAAACTTTTTAAAAGTTTTTCCATTTGGGAACCACTTGAGGAGGCACAGTAGAATTTGAGAACTTGGAGTAATCAGCCACAAAATAATAATTAAATATATCAGGATGTATAAATATACTGCAGGATAAGAAATGACAAGTATGAGGAATTCATAGGAACTTCTGACGAACAAACTAATGCAAAGAGGAATAAGGAAAAGAAAGAACAAAATATACAATGATCACAATAAATCAAAATGCTAAAAGGCAAAGGAAATTCTAGTCATTTGTTTAATTAAGCTTGATCCTAGACAACAGGTGATGAAATATGACTTCTCAACCCTTAATAGAGAACTGGTACAAAATAAGGTAAACATATTGTCAAATGTACTTGCTGGGCAATTGGTTTTACTTTGCTATTTGTCTTTGTTCCAAACAAGGGTCCAAAAAATGAAATTGGTAATTTTGTACTATGACTACTTTTGAAATAATGTCATGAAAATTATATAAAATAAATTAATAAAACCTTAAGGAAAGTAAGCCATAGTCTAGCTATGAACTTCTCCATGTAAAAATATGTCCTCTTTGAGTTTCATGTTCAAGTGTTTTTCTTTTAATGACAACATGTGAGCTTCTTGAGGGCAGGGGGTTATTTTGTTTTTGTCTGTGTCTTGCTAGTGCCCAATATAGTCCTGGAAACATACCATTTTCTATAAATGTGTTTAAATCTAAAGGATTACACATCGAAAAGGTTTCTAGAAGAAAACATAATTCTACTTGAATATCCAACTCATTTAGGAAGTCAGTGCTAACATCTGCAGCTGGGTTGTAACGGCATTACTAGGCTCACAGCTAGGAGGTCATAAATGTCAGCAGGAGAATGTTTGGAAAATGGGGAACATTGTCCCATCACAGCAGAGCACTTGCTTAAATGGAATGTTATGCTCTAAAGTAAATTACTTCTAGTCTATTTGTGAAACTCAGTTGGAAACATGTTTCTTATATAAACAACGGCTGGAGATAAATCTGCCCAAGCAGGCATGCTGATTGGTATTTTTAGCTATGCAACTTTTGTGCCCAGCTGTGAGATTGAAGAGGGGCATTTTTACACACACCCTCCAACACAAGATCCTGGATACTTTATTTAAGACACAATTGTGTTACATATATCCATGTGCTGTTGGTCTCTTGGTAGTGTCAAAAGCCCACTCATTTCTCCAGAATTGGTCCCCCCCCCAACCAACTTATTTCCAAGGCATTTCAAATGATACGAATTGGAAATGGCTGGCCAAAGAATTTAAATGATTCCCCTAAAAGTTTTAGGAACAGAAAAAACAGACAAAGCACAGTAAAGATCTTGCCACAGAGGATCAGGCCTATCCCTATATGGAAACAGGGGAGATGCTTTTGTGGATTTTGCGTGTCAAATGAAAGGAAATAATTAAAGTTATAAAGAAACCCAGATCTGCAATTGGAAATGGTCTCAGAAGCCATCTAATCCAATAATCTCATTTTTTACAGATGAGGAAATTGAAGTCTAGGGAGATTGAATGGTTCCTTCATTGTCACCGAGGTGGTAAGCATCAGTGATGAAATTTGACCCTGAGTTTTCTGAATTCAAAGACAGTGATCTTCCCATACTGTCTTCCTTCTAGTACTATGACTAAAATATGGTAGCAGCATAATAAATGCTTATTGAGTGATTGTTGTAAATTAAGCAAAATATTGAGATGACTAGACCTTTGTAAAGAAAAGGATTATTAGAATTCCAAAATTCCTCCAATTTTACTGGGAAGGTGTAGGAAAACACCCAAAATGAAAACTAATTGAGCAAAGAAAGAAAGAAATAGAGAGAGAAAGAGAGAGAGAGAGAGAGAGAGAGAGAGAAAGAGAGAGAGAGAGAAAGAGAGAAAGAGAGAAAGAGAGAGAGAGAGAAAGAGGGAAAGAAAGGAAGAAAGAAGGAAAGAAAGGAAGAAAGAAGGAAAGAAAGGAAGAAAGAAGGAAGGAAAGAAAGAAGGAAGGAAAGAAAGAAGGAAGGAAAGAAGGAAGGAAGGAAAGAAGGAAGGAAGGAAAGAAGGAAGGAAGGAAAGAAGGAAGGAAGGAAAGAAGGAAGGAAGGAAAGAAAGAAGGAAGGAAAGAAAGAAGGAAGGAAAGAAGGAAAGAAGGAAAGAAGGAAAGGAAGGAAGGAAGGAAGGAAGGAAGGAAGGAAGGAAGGAAGGAAGGAAGGAAGGAAGGAAGGAAGGAAGGAAGGAAGGAAGGAAGGAAGGAAGGAAGGAAGGAAGGAAGAGAGAGAGATCCAAAGGTGTTCAATGCTAAGTGAGTCACTTGGTTAACCTGAAGCTAATTGGAAAAAAAAAAAAATTAGATAGCTATTTCAAATGGAAATCTGTATTCCTTGAAGGCTACCATACCACTTTTGATCCCCAGAAGAACGAATGAGATAATCTCAACCAATTATTGTTTGGAGATAATAGCAAAGTACATACAAAGGTGATGAGAATTAGCAGTTTTATCTGCATAGTAACCTGAAAGTGATTTGGTCACCAAATAAGAGAATAAATAGAGTATTACCAAAATCACAATTCAGAATTACAGTGAATCTCCAGACTCACCCATTTCTTCTCCAGACTCACCCATTTCTGTGGTGTCCTTTGCCAAAGTAAAGAGAAATAAACACTTCCACAAGATAGTCCACATCCTTGGCCTAAATCACCGGTGAGTACAGAGTTCAACCTCATTTTCAAAAAGATGTTAAAGCAGCTATGTTAATAAGACAGAATCTAGAGCAGAGCCAGAATATACTTAATTTGAAAAGCCACAGGAATGCCAATACAGGCAGTCCCCTACTTACACATGGGCTATGTTCCAGAAACTCCCTAGTAAGTCAATTGGTTGGAACTTGGAAAACATTTCCCTATAGGAAAAAAATATTGCAAAAGATGATTGAGTTCTCAGGATAGTCTACAAGTCTTTCTTAATCCAGAGTATACCTGAAACACTGTACATTTGTTGAAAGAAAGAAAGAAAGAAAGAAAGAAAGAAAGAAAGAAAGAAAGAAAGAAAGAAAGAAAGAAAGAAAGAAAGAAAGAAAGAAAGAAAGAAAGAAAGAAAGAAAGAAAGAAAGAAAGAAGAAGGAAGGAAGGAAGGAAGGAAGGAAGGAAGGAAGGAAGGAAGGAAGGAAGGAAGGAAGGAAGGAAGGAAGGAAGGAAGGAAGGAAGGAAGGAAGGAAGGAAGGAAGGAAGGAAGGAAGGAAGGAAGGAAGGAAGGAAGGAAGGAAGGAAGGAAGGAAGGAAGGAAGGAAGGAAGGAAGGAAGGAAGGAAGGAAGGAAGAAAGAAAGAAAGAAAGAAAGAAAGAAAGAAAGAAAGAAAGAAAGAAAGAAAGAAAGAAAGAAAGAAAGAAAGAAAGAAAGAAAGAAAGAAAGAAAGAAAGAAAGAAAGAAAGAAAGAAAGAAAGAAAGAAGGAAAGAAAGAAGGAAAGAAAGAAGGAAAGAAAGAAGGAAAGAAAGAAGGAAAGAAAGAAGGAAAGAAAGAAGGAAAGAAAGAAGGAAAGAAAGAAAAAAGAAAGTTTAAAATGCATCATTACAAAATGAGTTATGGATTGAATTTGTTTTGTTATTTTTATTGGATACATGAGTAAAATGATCGAGAGAAAATGAAAAAAACTAAATGGAATATGTTGTGGCATTCATACAAGGAAATTACAAACACATTTTCAAATGTGTTAGAGATTATTGGCAGTGATTCTTGCTCTGTCTAATTTATCTTTAAACTGTCTTTGTTACACATGTGTACCAGTATTCTTTTTTTTGTTGTTGTTGTTATCATCCAAAAAAAGTAGGATCATTTTTGTCATGAGCAGGTCAAAGAGGAAAAGTAAAAAAAAAAAAAAAAAAAGATATTTTCTTGAAGTGACATGGGCAAGAGTTGGAAAAAAGGAGAAGAAAGACGGTTAAAATATGATGAGTCTGTTATAAGAGACGGCTTAAGAGAAATAACTGAGTTGTAAATGGAAAAAGAAAAGTGGTAGCACAACATTGTGTATTCTGTTATGTGATAGGGAAGAATAGAATTAATGAGAAAAGGATATTATTTTAAATGTTCCCTACTTTAGATACCAGATGACATTGTCACCTCTAAATTATGGACATGGGGTAGGGTTGTAACATGGACTTAAGTGGGTGCAGAGACAAGCAAACTGTACCCAGTTGGTTATTTTGTGTATATTATATTTGCCATATTAAATGTCCATAGTTGGAAAGCACCTTAGTTGAACCTTAGAATACTAAATAGGACATTATGACACTGGAAGAATATTAGATTTAGGGAAGATAGTCTTGCGAGAAAAGAATAGAATCTTGTATTAGTCATTTCACCCCTGTAAAAAAAAATCCAGTATGGATTCTTTAAGAGTATGAAGTAAGTGGGATAATAATATTTAATATTTCTAATGAAAACAGAATACTGACAAAACATGGAAGGATGGATGAGGAAATATAAGATATGGGATCTAGTTTTAATAAAACAAACATGCATTAAGCATTCATTGTGTTCTAGGAACTTGCAATTTAGGATCATAGATCTGTAATGAATCTCAGAAATTATCTAATCTGAACTTGCCCAATGTCACATAGGAAGTAAGCATCAGAAGCAAGATTTGAATCCAAGTTCTCTGACCTCAGAATTAGTATACTTTCTACCTTATCTTGCTGCCTGCTAGTTGAAGAAATATGAAGGATTCTTTTATAAAATATGATAGTGAATGCAAATTTATATAATACCCACTGGGAGAAATTCAGCTCTCAGTAATCTAACATGGTCAAGGAATATGATGCACTGATTAATCAAAAATTCTAGCAAGCAGTTAATTTTTGTACTATACATGAATTACAAATTCCCTAAGCATTTTATGGAATACTTACTAACTTTTACAAATTACAATGAAATATATTTAAGGCAAGCCATAGTAACTAAAATTTGTCTTTCCTGAATCAGTGATCACTGAAGGTTTTTGTAATGCCTGTTGGGACTCAATTGTTTTCATGCAAGCAATTTGAAGGGATTTCACATATCTGATCCTGAGAGTCAAGTAGAGTTAGGAATGGGAGGATGGAAGCAATTGAACCCTACATTAAGTTTGAAAGGGCTGGAGCAAACAATAAGCAAGTCAAATTGAGAAATATATTGCTTAGAGCTCCAATTCCTTGCATTTTTGCCTGCCCATAAAACCATACTTGTCTGATGTGCATTTTGGATGCTATGAATCAATTTCACATTGTCATAAGGAGTTTAAACTTTGGAAACTCCTTCTGACTGGATAATGTCTACTTGACACAAAAACTAATTATTCCTTTGTGTCTGAATGGACCGCTAGTCCTTGACCAACAGAATCATCACCACTGAAGACCATCCTGCCCTGTGACTTTTACATTTACAGCCAACACCATGGAGAGCTCCCAAACACAGTCCATATACATAGTACACTCACAGGCAGGATCCTAGGAAACAGTCTAGCTTCAAAGTAATCATTAAGAATATTAATGAATCGGGGCAGCTAGATGGAGCAATGGATAGAGCACCAAACTTGAAGTCAGGAGGAGCTGAGTTCAAATTTGACCTCAAACACTTAACACCTAACTGTGTGACCCTGGGCAAATCACTTAACCCCAATTGCCTCAGCAAAAAAAAAAAAAAAAAAAAAAAAAAAAAAAAAAAAATATTAATGAATCAGGAAAGAGCCAATCAAAAGAAAGATGGAAGCTGAATCAGAACAAGTTGACTACCTTGGTAAATGCACCGGGGAACGTGGGCTCCAAAATTAAAAACTACAAGTTCAATTTAGAAAATATTCTGAATTTGAAGTCTAACATCTTGTATTCTTCACTCTGCCAATGTGACCTGCCCATTTTTTCCAGACGTATATGCCTTTAATGACAATCCCTCAGTTAATCTATATTGATTACAACTTTCTCACACCCAAAATGCCTCTCTCCAATAAATATATTTTAATCACATACTCTATGTGTCAGGTACCATGCAAGCATCTAAGGGCAAAAAACACTAAAATGTAACCTCAAGAAATATACATTTCTTTGATTTAAAAAGAAAAGACAAAATGAACACATTAGCATATATAAAATATAAACAAAGTAAATACAAGATAATTTTAGGAGGAGAATAATATTAGTTGGAAGAATCAAGTAAAGCCTGATGTAAGAGCTGAGCTTTGAAGAAAGTTAAGGATGATTAAAGTTAGAGATTAAAGACTTGTGGTCATGTAACATCTCTTAGAATTGAGACAAAATAACACACATCAAGGAGAAATTACTCATCTAATCAAGAAAACAAAAATTTATATGAGGGCACACAGCTTTTGTCTGAGTTGATGAATTTCCCAATCTCTGTGCATTCCTACTATCTTGAAGTTATTAGACAGAATGCTGAATTGATTTCAGCATAATATTCACCACGGCATTTGTTTTCTTTTCGGCAAGACTGCCCATTCCACTTTCTATTTGTCTGATACGCCAGCTTGGGAGAATATATGACACAAGTTGAACCAATCTGATATTCAGAAGGTCACCATTCAAGAAATGTCCAGGTGCAAGTTGTCTCCAGGGTCACTAAGCTGCTTCATCCACTCTCTGATCTATTATCTTGCCCATTCCCCTCTCATGAGACACCAGACATATGCTTCCTTTAATAGGAAATATGATGTGGAAAGGACCACGGGCTATTGTTAAAGGGTCCACTCTGCTTCATTGACAGCCATTGCTCAGGCTTATTCCAAAGAAATATAGGACTCATCTATGCTAAGTAATGACTTTGTGAATAGCAAAGCACAAATAAAGAGTAAATTAAGCTGCCAGAACAAAGAACACCTTTTGTTCTAGCAAGTTTCCAAGCTCGTGCCATGCTAGTTGCTTAAAAAATATTCAAGGAATTATTTGTAATAAGTAGTCCCTTAAGTTGAGGTGGAAGGTGTTCTTTTCTACTTTAAAATATATTGTGCCCAGTTCCTTTATCCCTTAGTACTCAAACTGATCTGTTAAGAAGAAATAGAGGTCTTTATGTCTATGAGTACCCTTAAACCAAATTGTGAAGTGTCTGTAGAATTGATCCAAAATTTACAAACCTGCTGAATATAAAATCTAACAGTTCACAGATTTGGAACCCATAAGGAGAGATAGTAAGATATAGTGGTAAAAACAGTGAACTGAGCTCTTGTATCTCAGAACTGTATGATATTGAATAAGTTATTCTCCCTTTGTCTGTGCCTCATTTGAATCACATATAAAATGAAGGGATTAGACTTGATTCTATCTAAAGTCCTTTCAGCTCCAACATTCAAACCAGGAGACATTTATGATGTTTTTATTGCATTCAAGGTCAGATAGATATGAGTATTTTTAGCCCTTAAATTCTTTACATGTTTTCTTAAGCAGAAAAAGAATCAGATCCTATCGTGTGTATTTCTTACATCTTTTTTATTCTAGGAGTACTTCAGAATTAAATACTTTACCTCCTTCCTTTCATTGGAAAACTATGAGGTCCATATAGGAGTGCATCTATTGCACATACTGTCAACAGCTAATGTATTGGTTACTTTTATAAAACTGACCAGAGAACAGGGAAAAGAGAGATATTTTAAAATGAAGGTGATGTGAAAAGAAAAGACAATTTTAAAAAATTAAATTCTATACTCCTTAATTTCTGTTACAAAATTGTGTTGAATAATAACAACTAATATTTATATAGTATTTGCTATGTGCCAGGTACTATGCTGAGAACTCTGCAATTATTATCTCATTTGTTCCTCACAACAAAAAGGAAGGTACGGATTATTATCTCCATGTTACAGATAAGGAAATTAAGGCACACAGGGGTTACGTGACTTGCCCAGAGTTACACAACTAGTTAGTATTGAGAATGGATTTGAATTCAGATCTTCCTGATTTCATGTTCAGCACACTATCCACCATCCCCACTAAATCTTTCATTGGAATATACATTTCTCATTAGAGGCAACCTGATAGGGTATGAAGAGACTTAGATATGGAGTCCTAGATTAAAATGCAAAATTGGACATTAACTCAAAAAGTCATTAAATCCAATAAAGCCTCATTTTGCTCACCTATAAAAGGGGGTAATAAGCTTTTCTCTCCAGGCCTTACATACTTATTTTGGTATTTAGATGAGACAATTATAAGTCAAAACATATAAAATGTTTTGTACACCCTAACATCCTAAATAAATGCAATTGTTATCATTTTACTACAATTTGAATATTAATGTCACTAGTAATAAGAAAGAAACAAGGTTTGAAATTCTTTCCTAAACAGATCCATTTCTGGTTATTCATTTGTTTGTTTATAAATTCTAGGTTAATCTCTGAAATAGCTCCTTCAATGACCATCACAATACCTCTGGCAAATTAATCCTACAGACCATTTCCTCATTTATAAATCTAGAAAATTGGATTATAGGATTATGTGATCTCGTAATCCTTTCGGCTCGAAACTGGATCCTAACAGTCTTAATATAGAAAAACACATTACTGGACTACAAAGACTAGTGATCTAGTCCTGATCCTGCCACACATTGCCATTACCCTAGATTAACCAGGGTGTTGTTAAATATCTAACAACCAAATATCTTTTAAAAATTGCACATTGTATGCCTTATGTTTACTCTGCATTATTAACATTTCCTCCATCACTTTCCCAAATCAAAATCATCAACAAAACAAAATTAGTGTGTTCTGATTTCCAAGATATAAAAAGGTTCACACTGAAAATTTTACAATGGACTCTGTGGAGGCAATCCATTCTGGCTCCAGTATGTTCCTGTCTCCATATCAATAAAAATCAAGGATATATGACTTCATCCTTCCAACCCTAGAATAAAAGAATAATATTTACTTTCCAAATCACATCATCAATTGGTTTTTCATCCTTGAAGCTGATTCCATAAAGTTAGAATGTCTTCCATTGGACAGATACCAATAACCCTATTTTAAGTTTAACAATTTGAGCCCAGTTAGAGGTAATAGAAAGAAGACTAGACTTAGAGATGGAGACAATTGGTTTCAAACCTTCCTTTAACACATAACTGTCTTTTTTTTTTTTTTTTGTGGTAGCAAGGAATTAGAAATTAGTGGGATGCCCATCAATTGGAAATGGCTAAATAAGTATATTTGTATATTGATAAGTAAGTGGCTGAACAGTATATGAATGTAAACAGAAATTATTGCTCTAAAAGAAATGATGAACAGGAAGATTTCAGAGACATCTAAAAAGACTTACATACACAGAGGCTAAGTGAAATGAGCAGAACCAAAAAAACATTGTACATGATAACAGCAAGATTATATGATGATCAGGGCAGCTAAACTGCTCAGTGGATAGAGCACCAGCCTGCAGTCAAGAGGACTTAAGTTCAAATCCAGTCTCAGACACTTAAAACTTCCTAGCCTGAGCAAATCACCTAACCCAAATTGACTCAAAAAATAAATAAATGAATGAATGAATGAATGAACGAATAAATAAGTAAATAAATAAATAAATAAGTGAATAAATAAATAGATAGATAAATGAATAAATAAGTAAATAAATAAATAAGCAAATAAATAAATAAATAAGTGAATAAATAGATAGATAGATAAATGAATAAATAAATGAATAAATGAGTGAATGAATAAATAAATAGATAAATAGATAAGTAAGTAAATGAATGAATTAATGAATGAATAAATAAATGGATAAATGGATAAATAAATAAATAAATAAATGGATAGATAGATAGATAGATAGATAGATAGATAGATAGATAGATAGATAGATAAAGGAAAGAAATTGAACTAAAGATTATGTGATGATCTCAGCAATCCAGTGATTCACAAAAATTTTAAATGATTTGGGATGGAAAATGCCATCTGCATCCAGAGAGAACTATGGAAACTGAATGCAGATCTAACAGGCTATTTTTTTTGTTTGTTTGTTTATTGTTTTCCTTGTGGTCTTTCCCTTGAGTTCTACCCAATTTTGCCACTCTGTTTTTTTACGAATTTCTAGACTTCCCATGCCTTCATTTCTCACTCTTTTAAATGGAAGCCTTTACCCCACATCAGAAGGATATTGGTATAGGAGAATGAATTTTTGTTTTCTTTCACTCTATATTGAATCGATCTGCTCTTCTAATACTAGTTGGGCAAAAATAGCCACAATTCCTCCTGCTAACTTTGTTGGCTTTTGTGCTTTCTGCTGATCTGGGGATCAGGCCTCTGACTGGCAAAGTGTTTCTACAATGAATCCTTCATCTTCATCATATACCACAGCATGAGCTCTATGCTCTACCCTCAGGGTAAATTGAGATCTGCCCCACTAAACTGTGTGCAGATGCAGGCTCAGCTCATTTTGCTCCAAGATACAATGTCCAAGGACACGTCACAGCAAATAAAACAGAGGGCCTGGAAGGACATCCAGCAGCCACAAGCTTTTGAACAGAAAGTCTCTCTTTCAGAAATTTATAAATCATTTTCTTTTTCAATATTAATGCAATAAGGCCCAGGCTCTCATTACTTTTTTTTTCCTCTTAATGTTCTTAGTTTTTTCTCTTCTTTAAATATAGATCTGGTCAAATCAAACTACTGATGAAAGAACTACAATGAGTCTTTGTTGTCTATAGGGTAACAAACAACTAGCATTTATGTCATTCTTTAAAACTGAAAAAACCCTTCTCTTACACTAGTTTATCTAGGGGGGAAAAGTAAGATTCTTGATGTGAATTCTGGTGGCCCTACACTTTTCCATATATATGGAACTCCACCCAAACTAAATGATTTATTGTTTCCCTGAATATACCCTGAACTCTCTGATCACTCTTCTTTTGTTCATATTGTATTGTATGTGGAGTGTCTTCCTTGTTACCTTTATCTGTTTTATTCCCATCATTCCTTTAAAGCAGAAGTGGGGAATGTCTGGCCTGAAGGTAACCACAAATGATGATGAGATGAAAATTAGGAGACAACCTCTGGTTGCTGGAGTTCTATAAGCTGATAATTTTGTATGACCTATGAATGATGTTATAAATACGAAAATGGACCTTGGCAGGAAAAAAAAAAAAAGCTCACTAGCTCTGCCCCCAAATGTCATCTCCTCCAAGAAACCTCCCTTGATTGCTCCTTCCCCCTTTTAATTACCACTCATACATGCATGCATTCACAAACACTCATCCCAGGACCTCATAAAGCAATTTTCATATCTTTCTTTTCATCATTTATTCCATCTTATTTCATAATATAGTCATTTCTGCCTGTGACACATTTTACTTGATTATTAGCTGTAGGGAAATTTAGGACCCCACACCCAGAATAGTACTATTCAATAGTTCAATCAACCAGCATGCATTTCTTTTTTTTTTTTTCTTTTTTTTTTTTTGTAATTTTTATTAATTTATTTATTTTTATTAAAGCTTTTTACTTTATTTTTTTTTTTTTTTTTTTTCCCTGAGGCTGGGGTTAAGTGCCTTGCCCAGGGTCACACAACTACGTAGGAAGTGTTAAGTGTCTGAGGCCAGATTTGAACTCAGGTCCTCCTGAATTCAGGGCTGGTGCTCTATCCACTGCGCCACCTAGCTGCCCCCAAGCTTTTTACTTTCAAACCATATGGACAGATGATGTTTTTCAACACTGATCCTTACATAGCCTTGTGTTCCAAATTTTCCTCTTCTCCCCTCACCTATACCCCTAGATGGTAAGCAATCCAATATATATTATACATGTTAAAATATGTTAAATCCAATACATATAAACGTATTTATACAATTATCTTTCTGCTTAAGAAATCAGATCAAAAAGGAAAGAAAATGAGAAAAAAAAAAACAATATTCAAGTGAACAACAACAAAAAAGTGAGAATGTTATATTGTGATCCACATTCAGTTCCCACAGTCCTCTCTCTGGGTAGAGATGAAGAGTCATCACTGAACAATTGGAACTGGTCTGAATCATCTCATTGTTGAGGAGAGCCGTGTCCATCAGAATTGATCATCATATAATCTTGTTGCTGTGTATAATGATCTGGTTCAGCTCACTTCACTCAGCATCAGTTCATGTAAGTCTCTCCAGGTGTCTCTGAAATCATCCTGTTGGTCATTTCTTTCAGAACAGTAATATTCTATAACATTTAAATACCATAACTTATTCAGCCATTCTCCAATTGAGGGGCATCCATTCAGTTTCCAGTTTCTCAGCATGCATTTCTTATACATTTGTAATTGGCAATCACTTGGTGTGATTGATAGAGGACTGGCAATGTGGCCAGGAAGGTAAGCTACATTCAAGTCCAGTTTCTGGCACACACTTGCTTCTGTTGTCAAGTCACTTTAACTCTCAGCATTCAAATACATCTAAGATATATTTAAGACTAAATTATAGAGAAGGTTTCACTCTTCTCTGGTAGATAGAGTTGCTTATCAGAAGCTCCCTATAACAATAAGCTGAGTTCCTATTGCTATCTCAGTATTTGCTAAGAACTGGGGATTTTTTTTTAAAACAAAAAATTGTCCCTGCCCTCAATGAGATTATATTCTCCACATTGGAGGCATTTAAATGTTTGTTGGATTGAATAGCTTCAGCAAAAGATAAGGGAAAATTAAGTACAATAAAGGAAAGATCATTATTGAGAAATTGCAGAGGGGAGATGAATTCATTTGCAAATTCAAATTCTGGTTACAGAAGGGATTACCTAAGAATAAGAAAGAAAATGGAGAGGTAGAGGAGAGGAACTCTAATAAATAAGACTCTTAACTAGCAAACCCATTGGATCCACCCATCTACAAACTTCCAGTTTTGACTTGGTGGTTTTTTCCCTTCATTTCTATACACAAAGGTTTTCTGTAGCTTTTGCCACTTGTCAATCATTATTGCCCATCCAAAGAAGTGTATTTATATCCTACTATAGTTGGAAAACCACATGGTTAAATAAATTCCAACAATGATTCTTAAACCACATTTTATTTACCATCATTTTATTACTACTATGATTATTCTTATTCCTGGTAGTTTCAGTTAATTGTTGTAATTATTTAGGGAAGTGAAAGAAAACAAAGAAGACTACCATTGCTAATTGACAGTGATTTGACAGTATAATTAACTTATTTTGCTGGTCTGTGATTTCATCTGTGCAGAAAATTATCTATATGGACACACTCCCCAATACATACATCAATGAAATCAAGTTCAATAACTTGGTTATAACTTATAGTTTTAGTTGAGTTGCCTACATTCCTAAAGGGTCATATTACTTAAAATGAGCTGCCTTTTAGTATTTATCAGAGGCGAAAGTTGAGTGTGGGTACTTCTAACTCTACAGAGATCTTTCTATCCTCTGTGCCATACTGCTTTTTGTGCTGGTTTTATTTTTTGTTTTGATTCAATAGACATTTCCCAAAGAGCACTCATCCAAACCCCCTTATGCAGTATCTTCCCTCAGAAAATAGTTTCTCAGTTTTTGATGGAAAGGAGGGATGTGACTATTTTCGACAGTACTGACAGAGTGATTTATCAAGAGAAACACAGCCTCCCAAGAATCCTGAATAAATAACCCAGGACTTGAGGATTTTGCCAAACTTGTTGAAGTTCAAATCCACAAATAAATTAAAGTCTGACTTTCAATGGTTCATTCTCCAAGAACACTTGCTACTTGTTCTCTGTTCCAAAGAGATGGACCTAAATATACAAAAATATTTATAGCTGCTCTTTTCTTGGTAAGAGGGATGCCTATCAACTAGCAAATGTCTCAACAAGTTATGATATATATATGTGTGTGTGTGTGTGTGTGTGTGTGTGTGTGTGTGTGTGTGTAATAGAATACTATTGTGCAATAAGAAATAAAGAAGGAGATGGTTTCAGAGAAATCTGGAAAGACATTACGAATTGATACTAAGTGAAGTAAGAAGAATCAGAATGATTTATAGCATTGATATTACACAGACAACTTTGAAAGACTTGGGAACTCTGATCAATATAATGACCACAGTTCCAGGGTACTCATGTTGCAACATTCTCTCCACTTCCGGGTATAGAAGTGATGGACTCAGAGTACAGATTGAAACATATTTTGGGGGACAGAAATAATATGAGAATTTGTTTTGTCTAACTATACATATCTGTAACAGGTTTTTGTTTTTCCTATTTCTCAATGGCTAGATGGGAGGTAGGAGAGAAAGAATTTGGAAATGAAAAAGCAAAATTGAATTAACAAAAAATACAGTATATCCCTGACTGATATTATGTTAATACCTGCTTATAATCTTATTAGGTTAGTATCAGGAAGGGAAATTACTGAAGTGGTATGCTGATCTACCCCTCTGAAATGAACTGGGGCTAACTTTCTGGCAGAAGAATCAAGAAATAAGGTTTGTGTCATTATACGACAAGGGAAATGACTTGAGAAGTGGTTTCACAGCTCTTGATCACCGCCAAGAGCACATCCATCACTGCCATTGCTTTTGCCACTACCTCTATGGTTTTATCTTTTCACTCAGAGCATTATTGATGCTGAAAGTGAAAAAAGCAAAACTAAATTACCAATAAATCCAATGGCTTCAACAAAACAATTATGAAGATCCAACACTAAAAAAGCAACAAAACTAAGACCAGGGACAATAAACATTAATGACATTCATAAAATTGACACACACAGTTAATTCCAAGCTTTTCAGGACAGCATCTCTAGCATGGACAGACCTGTCGTAACCTCTGTTCCAGGTAAGAACCCAGGGTCTATTCCATAGAACAAGGAATGATGGGGGATATCATTTCCTTTATATTAATTAAACACAATTGATATAAAATGTAAGCATATTGAGGATGGTTTGCCTCCATTTACTCTTTCACTTCACTTTATTACCCTGTTCTCTTTGACCAACATAAGTAATAAAAACACATACTTAATATTTGTAGGCAAATCTAAGGTTATTTATCCATTAGCAAAAAAAGATAAAATCAGCAGAGAATTGGCCTTAAAGCCAAGAAGAACTATGTTCAAGTTTTTTCTTTATCATATATAGGTTATGTGGTCTGAGAAAGCTTTCAGTGCTCCAAGTCAGGGCTTCTTAAATTCTTTCCACCGGTTTGTCTGACACTGTTTTTGTCTGAAAAATGGACACAACTTCAGATATATAGCTATGTAAAATGTTAAGAGAAATCAAACATTTATTGATAATAAATTATAATTGATAAATTACAATTTCACAGCTCTCACATTCAATTACATGACCTCATTTATGAACCACAATTTGAGAAGCTCTGCTTCTAGGTAATTCTCCAAGACTATAAGTTATAAAGTGCCAATATGCATTGTTAGAGAATTCTCTGTATCAACAAAATCATTGTTAAGTACAAATCCCTATTCATTAAAATTTGAGAGCAAGTAATGATTCATTTTTTCGTCTCTATTCCCCCAGTTCCTAGCACAGTGCCCTTGAACTGTTTACACAATGATTACAATGATGTAAAGGAAAAAAAAAAAAACTTTAACTAAAGAACCATTTTAAAGATTTTAAAGAATTTAAAAGATTGATATGGAAACATAGTATGAGTTGTTGGTAAAGAGTGGGTGCATTGTCAAATATGGATTATATTTTGATTTGATTTGCTTCCTTATATGTATTGATATGAAATATATAGAGGGAAGGGCATTTTGTGAGCAGTGATAGATGTGAAAAAAGAGCATCAACAAATGATTTTTAAAGTTGCACACGGCAAAGGAAGGAGAGGGGAAGAATGAGTTTAAAAACTGAGCAATTTGTTAGATATGATTAAGCTTATATATGTTGAAAAGATGTCATGTAGGTAGAAACTTAACCTTTCTTGTACAGCTCTCTTCCATGGTCTTATAAAAATATGTAAATTCTCAGGAAGACCTTAATTCAAATCCTGCCTTGGGTGGTGAAGTGGTTAGAGCACCAGCCTTAAGACAGCCCTGAAGTCAGGAGGACTTGAGTTCAAATCTGATCTCAGACACTTAACACTTCCTAGCTGTGACCCTGGGCAAGTCACTTAACCCCAATTGCCTCAGAAAAAAAAAAATAGCACCTGTCCCACAGAGGTATTATGAAAGTCAAAAGAAATGTATGTAAAGCATAAAATGCTATATAAATTCTAGTTATCATTGTCTTAAAGATGTTTATCATTATTAAATTCAACATAAAAGAAAGACTATTTTACAAAATAAAACTAAATGCTCATTGAACTGAATTTGGTTTGGCATTTGATTATGAACTGGATGCAGGGACTTTCAAACTTTCATATCATCACACCACCTATCTGTTTGTTCCTTCAGGAAACTTCAGAAAATTGGACACTTTCAGGTGGCCTCAAAAAATGCTCTTGTTCCTTATTTTTTTTATCCAATCAAATCCAGATTCTGCTGCCCCTTGTAAAAGAAGGGACACCTGGGTAGATATGACCCTTTGGAATTACCCACTAGGAAATGCTTAGCTTGGAAACTGCCTGTGACATTCTCCCTTCAACAAAACATGAAAGTTCCATTTGACAAGCAAAGAAGAAAATTATTGAGCTAGTAGGATATCAATGCTTGCCTGCTCATTTGGACTATATTTTTAGTCCTTTGAATGCCTTCTTAGAATTGAGTGTTAAGTTCAGGTCTAATCCTTTTATCAATTTGGGGATGAAAGCAAAACATGAAGGCACCAACCTATTCCTCATCATTTTCAACAGCTCCTTAGGGTGGGCTTAGAGAATTGCAAACTGAACTCATGGATCAAGAAAAAAATAGATATATAAAGATAACATCTATGTCTTTTCTAGAAAATCAATGCAAGAGATGATCTGTGTAGCTAGTGCCTTCATTTCATTTCCCTTTGATGAATCTGAAAGGTAGCCCCAGCAGCTGCTCTGAGTTTGCTTCCAATGCCTTGGGCTCCAGCTGTGCCCATAATTCAAGGTTTTGCTAGCTAAGGGGATGATCAGGTGTGGTTCTTAATCAACTTAATCAACTTTGAAAGTACTTTATTATGGAAGGTGCAAATATGTCCAATGATTCTTAGTAGGGAAGGCAGAACATCCCAACTAGGTCTCAGTGGCTGGAGCTAGTTCTTGTTTGGTGTGGTAGTGGTTGTTGCTGCTGCTGCTGCTGTTTGTCCTTTGTTCTCCAAGAGGACCATCAGGGAGATGATGCTATGACATAGAAGTGAGTTGGATTTAAGGGATGGAGGACTGGGCAAGGGCACCTGCCTCACTTTTCCCCTCTAGAGAAGGGTCCAGTGGCCAGATAGAGGTCAGGATGACTGGAGATAACCTTGGATGCAATCTTGGTCTTTTTAAGCTAAGTTCTTCAACAGGTCTCAATTTGATTGAGGTCACACCCATTCAGTGATTGTGGCAACTTGGTGGCAACTGACTGGAACTACCCCCATAAATGAATGTTTGACTTGAACACTTGGGGGAAATGGTCCCTCATTGGAGGAGCCATCCCTACTTAGTCCTTCACATTTTGGTTACAAAGAGATCCTAGGGAGTAGGGACCTTACAATTCAGAGGTGGGGGAGAATAAAAATTTTTATTACTGTGAAAAAAAGAGGTAGATCAACAAATCTCTAGCTACTCAACTAGCAAAAGAAATAATCATATCACTTTGGTATAGTACTTGATAATCTACAAAATACCATGACTATGATGTCTTGCTGTTCTATTGTTTCAGTCTTTGTGACCATCTTTGGAGATCTATTGACAAAGATAGTGAAGTAATTTGCTATTTCCTTCTCCAGTTCATTTTACAGATGAGAAAACTGAGACAAGCTGGCTTAATTGACTTACCCAGGGTCACATAACAAGTGACTGTCTGAGGACAGATTTTAACTCAATTATTCCTGGCTTCAGGCCCAGTGCTCTATCCAATGTATACCTAGCTACAATCTAAGGATGGTAAGGAGGCCAATGACTATTGTCAACCTTTTTGAAAATAAAGGGCCTTAGTCTCAGGCTAAAAGGCTTGCTCAAAATTAGTCAGGGGCAAACTAGGACTTAACCCCAAGGCTTCAGTTTATAAATTTATTTCTTTCCACTAACACCATATAATATAGGATATTAGGATCAAAGAGGTAGGGCTGGAAAAGGATTATAGGGGTGGGACTTCCTCTTTTATATGAAATTCATAAATGAGGAAAATATCCTGTGAATGCACATCAGCAGCTTCTCTGAAGCCTAGAGTCCTAAAGCCTGGCTCAGAGCAACATAGCCAATGTGTGTAGGAAGTAGGACATGGACCCTGTCCTTGTGACTCTAGAGCTATTTATTCTCTATTTTACTGAAAAGGATCATGGTATCATAGACTAATGTGAAAGAGCCCTTAGAAATCCTCTGCTCCCAACCCCTCATTTTACAGTTGAGGAAATTTGGGGAATGATTTGATCAAATTCAAAAAAATAGTAAGAATCAGGGGCAAGATTTAAACCCAAGTTCTCTGACTCCAGAGCCAAGATTCTTTCCATGATTCCACTTTGTACTCCATATATTGGAAATAAAAAAACTGAGTGAGAGAAATTTTCTTTCAAACAAGCAGAAAAAGAAGAGCTTTTCATTGTCAAAAAAGTTTTCCTTAATTTGCCAAATTTATTTTTAGAACAATAACTTGCCACAGATTTCTTTATTATAACCAAGCATTTAATTCTCCCTGATCTTGATCATCAAGCTCCAGACCATGATTTTCCAAATGTCTCAATCTGGCTTTGACTTGAGCATTACAAAATGAATTTCTTGTGTCACAGACATGTTTAGATAAGCCAAGAAGTTGGATGCAAACACTCAGAGTGCTTGAGGTTGCTGACTTATTAATCTATAAAAAGCAAATTGTAAAGGTTTAGGAGTTGGGTTTGGTTTTTGTTTGTTTGTTTGTTTGTTTGTGTGTTTGTTTGTTTGTTTTTTTTTTGATGGCTCTTCAAAGAAGATTTGAAATGTAGAATCCTGTGGGAAAGGTAATGGCATAGGAGAGCTGACTAGGTTTGTTGTACAGATACAGAGAAGAGCACCACCAAAATGGGATTTGCTTCTCAGAAGCTCCATTGGAAATATTCAATGTCAAGCATGGCTCTGAGAGCCTTAGTTCTTCCCTCAGAGTTGTAGTGCACACAGTCAGAGAAGGTAACTACTGGCAGCCATCAGCTTCTCTCAGCAAGAAGAGGATTGAGTGATGGGGACAGCCATTGATGATGCTTGGATTCCAGAGATGGACTATCTTGTAGGAAAAACAAGAAAGCAAGTGCTTTTGAATAATAAAAGTTGTGGAGGGGAGTAAGGTCTAAGAACAGGAAGGTAAGAAATGACCATGAGCTTATATCCCAAAGAAATATTAAAGAAGGGAAAGGGACCTGTATGTGCTAAAATGTTTGTGGCAGCTCTTGTAGTGTCCAGAAACTGGAAATTGAATGGATACCCATCAATTGGAGAACGGTTGGGTAAATTATGGTATATGAATGTTATGGAATATTATTGTTCTGTAAGAAATGACCAACAGGATAAATACAGAGAGGCTTGGAGAGACTTACATCAACTGATGCTGAGTGAAGTGAGCAGAACCAGGAGATCATTATATACTTCAACAACAATACTGTATGAAGATGTATTCTGATGGAAGTGGATATCTTCAACAAAGAGAAGATCTAATTCAAATCCAATCGATCAATGATGAACGGAATCAGTTACACCCAGAGAAGGAACACTGGGAAATGAGTGTAAACTGTTTGCATTTTTGTTTTTCTTTCCAGGTTTATGTTTACCTTCTAAATCCAATTCTCCCTGTGCAACAAGAGGAACTGTTCAGTTCTATACACATATATTGTATCTAGGATATACTATAACACATTTAACATCTATGGGACTGCCTGTCATCTAGATGAGGAGATGGAGGGAGGGAAAGGAAAAGTCGGAACAGAAGTGAGTGCAAGGGATAATGTTGTAAAAAAAAAATTACCCAGGCATATACTCTGTCAATAAAAAGTTATAATAAAAAAATAAATAAATAAACTACAAAAAAAGAAAAAAAAAAAAAAAAAGGAAATGACCAGGTAACAGGCTTGATCCTGGAAATTATAGGGAAGTTGACCAAACTGGAGAACGTATAGCTAATATCCCAGTCACTAACACAGGTAGACAACGTGTGATTTATCAACCAGGAGAAGTAGTAGCATCAGGCTTATTGCTATGTACCCCTAATAAGCAACCTGGCGATAGTTGCCCAGAGTCTGACTCCAATGAACAAAATCCAGGAATATATTGGACAGCAGCTGTGACAGCTGACCGACCTGTGCTTACTATTTATATAAATGGAATAACCCTAACCCTAAATTCGTGCTGACAGCTGGGTAGAGGATAAACTGAAGCAAGGAGAAACCCAAGCATGGAGGCTAACTGGCAGTCCATTGCAATAATTGAGTCTGCATCAGGATGGGGTTAGTGTCAGAACAGAGAAGGGGGCATATGCCAGAGATGTTTCAAAGGTAGATTTGTTAGAACTTAGCAACTAACTATATAGGGCAGAGGAAAAGTGAGGAATCAAGGACGACATGTAGATTATAAACCTGAGTGAATGGAAAGATGATAATTCCCTTGACAATAACAGGAAAATTGCAAAGGAAAGAAGATGGGGGTAGGAAATGAGTCATTTATTTTCCCCAATTTTTCCCAATTTATTTTCCCAGTCAATGTTACAACTATAAAGTTGCAAGAGAGCTATTGCTCTGCCTTGGTAAAAGGAATTTCCAATGCTAGTAAAATCACATGCTCAGTCCAAAATTGATCATCATTAACATTATCTTCATCACCATCATTATCATTGTTATTCTTGTTATTGTCATTCTCATTCTTGTTGCTCTAAAACTTCAGAGGGATTTGTTAGAACATCCATGTGACTTCATGGAAATAAAAGGTTATTTTTTGTATGAAGAGAGTTCAAAGAAAGGCTAATCATTTTGATTATGAAAGGGCATAGAAAATGAGCTGATTCTCATCTCCATCACCAAAAAGAAAAGAAAAGAATTTCACACATTTTAAAGATGATGGAAACTCTGGGAATGAAGCTTTGAAGGAAAAAGTGATTGATGCTAGCATGTCAGGGATCTTAGGCTTCTTAGTCAACTGCTTGAGGAGGGAGAGATTCCAAAGTCTTGAAGACAAACATTAGCTAGACCTGAAAGCTCATAAGGGAATCTATTGTCTAAAATAGCTCATTTCAAATAAATAAATAAATAAAATAGCTAATTTCATCTTGTTATTAAAATAGATGATTGAAAGGGAAAGGGAAATTTTGGTCTTCATCTCAAAGTCAGGGGAATCACAGCTAATAAGCTTCACACTTTGGGGGTGTGGGGGGGGGAATCACATTAAAGCAACCTGAGAGTTCCTTTGCAAATGTGCCAAAATTTACAAATAGAGCACAGTAGGTGTTGATTTTATGCCATTTAAGTTAAGCCTTTTGTTTGCAGGCAAGGAATGAAAAATAAATATCAGACCAGCCTGACCCTATCCTCTGACTTAATACTTGAATTTCATGAAATGCCAGGGGGGAGAAAATGCATAAATGTTTGGTCAAGCCCATTTCTCTTTGCTATAATTCACCCTTTCCCCAAAAAAAACAGCATCTAATGGGTCTTCATTAAGTTTATATTTGAGGGGGGCAGCTAGGTGGCTCAGTAGATAGAGCACCAGCCTTGAATTCAGGAGGACCCGAGTTCAAATCTGGTCTCAGACACTTAACATTCCTAGCTGTGTGACCCTGGGCAAGTCACTTATCTCCAGCCTCAGGGAAAAAAAAAAAAAAAAAAAAAGTTTATATTTGAGAGTGGGAGCATGTTTGTTACCTTAGCTGAGAAATCATTTTGCCAAGAAAGGGCAAAAGAAGGAAAGTGGCAACAGACACATTTAGGCTTTTTGCCAGTATCTAGAGGAATCTGGACAACTGATTACAATTGTATGGAACCAGGATGATAAAATGTCATATGGCAACATGTTCAATGAGGAAACTTTCTTTGGGAACCCTAGAGTTCTGGGGAGTATTTTGCTAGAATAAGTAAGAAAATCCATACCACTTCTCTGAAGAGGTTAGAAGATCTATTTTTTTCTCACCCCATAAACGGGATCTTCCAATCTTCAAGAAGTAATTTTCAAAAGTTCTCTATTCCACTGGAGCTTCCCCCTTATTAGAGTCTAACTTGTATCTTTTTCTCCAGTTCTGCCTCTTCTATCCAAGATAAACTTCACCTATATTTTTTTGGTAATATGAAGAGGGTTGAATTAGAAGTTCCTGGCTCTACCTCTATGATCTTGTGATCACACATTTATCTTTGAGAAGATCCCAAGACCATATGATGGCTACCTAAGAATTTGAAGAGTGAAATTTATCAATATTATATAAGACCCAAAGATGAAAAGGAAAGTAAAAGTCATCATGTCCAACACCCATTGATTGTTTCATTTATGAATCAAAAAACTGAGATATAGGGAAATTTAAGTGACTTGTCTAGAGTCATACAGCTTCTAAGAATTTGAAAGAAAATTCGAACCCAAGTTTTTGAGTGTTCTTTTCATTATTCCATCTTGTCTTGGGGGGGGACTACTCAGGGAAGATAGGAAATCACAAATGCTTGGGTCCCATTTAGGGACACTCCATTGGATTTCAATTTTAATGTCATAACCACTGAGCCATCATTATTACTGACCCCCAAGGTAGCAGAACTAAGAGTCCTGGATAAAAGTTTTAAGAGGCAATTTAGGTTTCAAATCTGAAAAAACCTGTTGAGTTATTGTTGTTTAGTCATCATGTTGTTTAATCATCATGCCTTGTTTTTTGTGATTCCATCTGGGGTTTTCTTGGCAAACACACTGGAGTTGTTGGCCATTTCCTTTTCCAGCTCATTTTACAGTTGAGGAAACTGAGGCAAATGAAATAATGACTTGCTCAAATTCATGCAGCTAGTGTCTCAGACTGGATTTGAACTCAGGTCTTCCTGACTCTGAGTCCAGTACTCTGGGATTCACACAGTGGGTATAATGTACCACCTCCCTGCTCCCACTGAGCAATTATAACTGTTCAAAAGCAAAACTATCTTCCTTGGGAAAAAGTGGATTCCCACTCATGAGAGGTTTTCTATTAAAACTTGATGATCTCTTTTCAGGTATATGACAGAGGACTTTTTTTTTTTTCCAGGAAAGGGCTCAATCACAATCTCTAGCTTGCTTCCAACACTAAGAGTCAAAGATCAAAAATTTCTTAAATATCTATTGTTAGTGCATTTCTGAATTCACATGGAAGCTCCAAGCCATTTTATGGCTGATGGATAAATGCATCAAAAAGGGTTTTAGTTTTCTTTGTACATATGATCAATCTATGAATTGAAACTAAGTTAAATTTAGACTGAGATATTCTCCATGTGCTCAAGTCTTTCAGTTAGAATTATTCGTAGCCCTCTAAAATCAGGGGCTCTTAAATGTAAAGCTGCAAAGAACATCAGATGCCATTTGGTCCAACTCCATTCATGTAAAGATGAGAAAAATGAGGCCCAGGAAAGTTATTTAATTTTCCTGGAATCATAGAAGAGTTAGAGAAAAAAACAAGACAAAATATATACTAAAAAATTGGGAGAAGCCAACACATTCCAAGGAAATGAAGGGTGATTTTATCTCGAAGATGGCCCTTGAAGTGAGCTCTAAAAGAGCTGGGGATTCTAAGAGATGATAATGACTTTCAGGCATGTAAGACTGCCTGTGCAAAGACTGGATATGGAATATCAGATGCAGAAATGTCAGATGCTTCTTCACCAAGAATTCAAACCAACTTTCTGGTTCTCCTCTTTTCCCACTGAGGAAAGTATGTCGGAAAATGAGAAGTAATTTTTTTCAGGATCATTTAGAGAATTAGTAATAAATAAAAGAATTCCCAATATGCTAGGGACTATTTCTAATCATTCTAATCTTAATAAGGATGAAAATCCATTTAGAATACCTTTGAACTGCTAGATGGTCAAAGTCCACTCAGTGCACTAATACCTCTTATATGCCCAGTCTTTCTAAATAGAGATAATCCTTTACCTAGCTAGCTAGCTTCATGAGCAAGTCCCTTGTGCTTTGGTTTCCTTATCTACAAAAAAAAATAAATAACTAAATAGTGTAACATCTTTCCTCCCTATGATGATAATAGCATTTATATAGCAATTCAAATTTTCAAAGCACTTTAAACATATATCTTATTTGGCTCTTCAAAACAATCCTGTAACATAGGTGATATTATTATCCCCATTTTCATAGATGGGTAAAGTGAGACAATAAAGTTTATCTTGTAGTAGTAGTAATAATAGCCAGCATTTATATAACATTTTAAGGTTTGCAAAGGACTTTACAAATATTAGTTCAGATGATATTCACAACAACCCTGGGAGGCAGTTACTCATATAAACTCTTTTACAGATGACAAAATAGACAGTGATTAAGTAACCCTTACCTAGAATTATATAACAAGTAAGGGCCTAAATCTGAAATTGAACTCAAATCTTCCCGACTCCAGGATTAGAATATTATCCATTGGGAATCAGATCTTTCCAACTTCAGGTTTAGAACATTCTCCATTGGAACACCTAGCTTCCTTACCTGTTTATATATTTTAACTTCATTTCTAAATAAGATGTAAGTTCCTTGTGAGCTGGACATGGCTTTCATCTCTTGCTCTATCACTTTAAATAAAACCTTTATTTATTATGCTGATTGGATTTAATGATATCAGTTCTTCTTCTTTGGCCCTTCCAAAGTTTCTTATCTATATCTTTGATGCAAGCACAAATGGCATTCACTTAACACCACTTGCCTTGCCAAAAACAAATAAAAAAGTATGAATGGCACATTCATCCCATTTTCTGATGGTGCTAACAGAGAGGGAAAACAAATGTGATGAGCAGCAAAATTGATGCTAAAATCTCTGGACAGGCTAGAAAACAATTGTCAAATTTAAATCTCTTCTTCATTTTATCATATATTTTGCTTAAACATAATATTATGGGATCTCAATCAAGAATTGAAAAGAAGCTTAGCCATCAGCAAGTCCAACACTCTCACTTAGATTGGGAAAAGTTAAGTGATAAGCAAAAGGTTAGACAGCTAATGTGTGTCAGAAACAGCTTTTGACCAGGGTCTTCCTGATTCTGAATTCAGTACTCTGTCCACTACATCACATTGGGGATCAGAGATTTTCTCTTAAAAATGGAATTGCTGCTACTGCTGCTAATGATAATGATGAATAGCAACTACTTCCCAAAGTTGGTGTGAGGACCAAATGAGATAATGTATTTGTAAACTTTAAAACATTATATAAATGTGAGCTATTATGATTATGAATGTAATATCTTTTATGCAATTTCTTATGCATAATTCATCAGGATATTGCAGTCTTTGAAAGAAGCTTCCTGATCACTCAAGAGAGCTTAGTTTAACAATCAAAGCCATAACTCATATGTATTGCATTTTAAAGTTTCAAAAGAAAAAAAAAAAAAAAAAGATGGAATATGTTATTGTCCAGCCTGTGCCGTAGAGCTGGAGAGGCTGTCATGCCGGAGAAACTGAGCAAGACAGAGATTACAGACTATTCAATACAGAATTTATTAAATGGAGAGATTTATGGGGACCAAATGGATCCATGGTTTGGTCCCAGGGCTGAACGAGACTATCTCAAAGAATCCAGCCCTGAATGTCCCATAACAAGATTCTTTTATAGGGTAACAAGAATAATGACATAATGGGGGAGGTACCTGGATGGGGAATAACCTAATGAAGGGAGGAACCTAGGATGAGGATGACATAATGGAGGCAGGCATAATGGAGGGAGGTACTGGAGAGGCTCCTGATATTCTAATGATGTCTAAAATGGATAAAGACCTTTATTCCATCAAACATAAAGAGGGAATAAGTATAGCCTAAGGTCTAAGATATAAGACCTTTATCCTAACATTAAGAGGGAATGGTTATAACCTGAGGCAGAGAAACTGAATAGGACAATTAGGGAAACTGGGTCGAGATATTAAAAGAGAACTGTGGCACAACTGAGCAAGCGTAGAACTGTTCCATCCTAGGATCTTGCATGTAGAGCTGGAAGACACCTTAGAGATCAAGTCCAATTGTCTTCATTAACAAATGAGGAGACTGAGACCTAGAGAATTTAAATGATCCCAATGATCAAGTGAGCCAAGATCACATAAGTCATGCCCAGATCCTTTAACTTCAAAATCAGTGTGTTTGCTATTACTTCCAAAACCTCCTCACCCACCCTGAGCAGACAATGGAGATAAATGGTGAACCAGGCTAGAAATTAAGTGGAAGAGGCATATTTGAGAAGCTGAGATTGTTAGGTCAATGGACCATTGCTGGAATCCCTGGAGGGCATGGGGGAAGGAGGAGGGGGGAAGAAGAAATTAATAAATTCTAGGAAGTTTAGATAAGTTATTTGATGCTGGATCAAGGAATGGAATAGAGGTATTTTTAACTTATTTTCATCATAATGAGTATAATCAGAATTAGGAGAAGATGGGAGTGTAAATCCCATCAGTGGAGACATCACTAACTCTTAAACTCTTGTCTATTTACTCTTGCGGATAATCCAAGTCAATCTATCACCAAGCACTTGCAAAGTGTTCCCTATATGCCATGCATCCCACACTTCTCCCTGACTTAACTTTTAAAGGTATTGACCTAAGGTGAGCCTTTTGGGGATGAGCTCAATGTTAGAATTTGTTTTGCTTGATTATGCATTTGATATAAGGGTTTTATTTTTCTTTTTTTTTTATAATATTTTTTCTTTTCTTATAATACATAAGAATTTTATATATTATATATAAAAGAAAATTTTCTTTTATTATAATGAGGCAGAAGGGGAAGAAAAGAAAATAAATGCTTGTTAATTTTTAAAAAAATTAAAAATCAGCGGTTGAATCATATGAGCTAGGCAGCTACAGGTGAGTTATGAACTATTCTAACTTTTTTACTTTTTTAATTTAAATTTTTTTTATTTAAAATTAAAAATTTTTAAATTTTTAAACTTTTAAATTATTGTCTATTTATTCCTTATCCAAATCAATCTATCACCAAACACTTTTAAAGTGTTCCTTATGTGCCATGTATCCCATACTTCTCTCTGACAAACATTTACCTTTTAAAGATCAATGGGTAAGCCATTTTTGCATGTGATCAACATTAGAATTTGTTTTGCTTTAAAAACCAGTGATTGAATCATATGAGCTAGATAACTACAAATGAATTTTGAATTATATCCTTGGAAAGAATGTCCACATTGTTGAGTTCCCAGATCCCTTGGTGAATTCTCTCATACTACTATAACTGGGAATCAGGAAATACTCATCTCTAAAGTCTCAAAATTGCAAGCTGTCCAGACGTATACAAAATAACAGATTAAGTACATAAGACAGAAGCAAGCCAAGGGTTTTTTGAGGTTGTAGTGAGGGGGAAAGTGTACAGAATTTGAAGTTAGGGGATGCAAGTTTGTATCCTAGCTCTGCCACTTACTAGCCATAGTAAATTTGCTAGTAGCAAATCAGACAAATTACTTAATGTTGCTGGACCTCAGTTTTCTCATCAATAAAATAAAGGATCTGTCACAAGATGAGCCTCTTTCAACAATCTATGTTCTGGTTATACGGGAGCAATGCCATCATTTCAGGAGAGGGCCAGGTTGGGAAGGGCTTTCTGGAGAACATATGAGACCATCCAAAAAAGATAATGCAAGATGATAGCATTAGAATGCAAATTTCGAGAACAGGGATTGGGTTTGCATTTCTTTTTTTTTTTTTTTTTCCCCTGAGACAATTGGGGTTAAGTGACTTGCCCAGGGTCACACAGCTAAGAAATGTGAAGTGTCTAAGGATAGATTTGAACTCAGGTCCTCCTAACTTCAGGGCTGGTGTTCCATCCACTGCGCCACCTAGTTGCCTTTCTTTGTATTGACTTATAGTAAGAACTTAGCAACTGGCAGTTGATTGATTGTTACCTTGTAGTAGGTAATTGTTTAGCAACAAGAAGTCCACAACTCACAACCCCCAAGTCTCTGCCTCTTCCTCCTTAGAGAGCCAACTTTCCCTGAAATCTTTTGACAGGAAGGATCAGCTTGTCTGTCCCCGAGTGACTGACTATGTCCAGGGATTTTATTGGTACATCTGGCCTCCTCCTTCCTTCTCTCCCATCACTGGGAGGCCCATTTCTGCTCCAGGAGATGAGGCAGCAACTGTACTTAAAGTAGCCAGGCAAAGGAAATGGCAATTAGTCAGAATTGACCAGGGGATTGTGCAGATCTCCAGGTCATTACTCGAGTCAGATACTTCAGCTTGGCAGCCTCCTTATTAAGCAGCTTCTCAGCAGTTTGGAGCTGCAGAAGGATACCAAATTACTGGGTGATGTGGCAGGAATTCCTGGCTCTTCTCCTTGTATTGGAATTTAATTTCTGTCTTAAATAAATCGCACTCTCTAAAGGGGTTGACAGGACCTGGGCCATTAAATGAAGGGGAAAAAACCAGGAAACCTAATTATCAGCTCAAAAGATATGCAGGGACAGCTCCGGCTGGCAAGGAAGGTGTGATATCTGTCTGGAGGAGATTTCTGCACTCTGACTGTGTCTAAGAGGCAGCAGCTAATGTAATTATTTTCCTTCAAGCATCATGTCTTCAAAGAGTGGCATTTAAAGTGGTCAGGGAGTGAATTAGGGAAAAGAAGTTGCAAGTTTTATACAGACATCATCAAAAAGAGATCAGGGGGTGCTGACAAAGAGGTCAGTCCTCAGAACCCAGTTGTTGGTCAATCAGACACTCGACCTTTGTGAGAAGGGCACAGGTAGCCCTTTTCTCAGGAAGTGGGGGAGGAGGATGCTGGCAGTAATAAGAGTCTCAAACTCAATTACATTTGCTTTTCTGCTGAAATAAAGGTTTCCACTAACATGAAGCAATTTTCTGAGAGGAGGGCTACTTGTTCTTTTAAGCACAAGTTCTTAGCTGTAAGGGTAATGGCCATTTCATTCTCTGTTGTAGCAGTAACCAGGGTGGGTTACAGTTGCCCCAATGTGCAGATATGTAGAGGGTAATGATAGCACTTGGATTCCTTCAGCAACTAGAAACTCCTGAGCTTAGCTCAGTTAACAAGAATAATTAACACAAGGAATTCCCAAATGACAACTTTCTCTCTCTCTCTCTTCTCTCTTCTCTCTTAGAATAGTTGCATGCCAGGTGAACCTGTCTCTGGTTTAGCTTTATGCTGGTCCTCCTCTTCCAAACAAAGTCTCATTCTTTCTTTCTTCTTTCCTTTATTCCATCCTAATTTTTGTCTTCCTCCCCATTTTCTTTCTCCCTTCCTCTCTCCCCTCTTTCCTTCCCACTTCCTCTCCTTCCCACCTTTCCTCTGTCCTCCCTTCCTTCTCCTTCCTCCTTCCCCTCTCCTTCTTTCTCCCCTTTTTCCTTTCTCCATTCCTTTTTCCTTTCTCCTTTCCTCCCTCCCTCCCTCCCTTTTTCCTTTCCAGCTTTCTTTTTTTCTCCTTAAGTATTGTTACTATGGGCCAATTATTATACTAGCTTCTGGAGATATAAAAATAAAATCCAAATCACTTTTGCCCTAGAGGAGTTTAGATTATTTTCAACAAAAGCAACAACCTCTTGTTGTCCCAGGGCCTTCATTTATAGAGACCAACATCCCAAACTTTCTATCTTTCCTCAAAGAAATCTTAGGCTGTGTCCTGGGGTCTCTCCCCTGCATTTGGAGTCTTATGTCCCAGAGTCCCTTATACTCTGGCTTGACAGCATTTGTTTTCAAAAGCTGCTTGAAAGGATTGTTTTGTCCCTCTTGCATAGAGCAACAAGATTACTAGTTATGTTCTATTCCTTACTATAGCGAAGAAAGAAGTCTGGCCTAAAAGTCAAGACCTGAGTTCAAGCCCTCATTACCCAGCTTATTAGTTGACATTGAGCTGCAAAGAAGTAAAACTACTTGCTCAATGTCCTCAACTTTGGAATAAAATAGTTAGATTATATAACCTGTAACATGTCTTTCATTTCTGAAAGCCTATGATAATCTATAGGGATCACTATGTAGTTAAATATTCCTTTTGTGAGTGTTCCTTTACCCGAATCAACTTTGTCTGAATCAACTTTGTAATGTAAGGAAACTGAGGCTCAAAGAGGAGATGCGACTCCAAACCCAACATTGTTTCCACAATAGGTTTGCAAAGCGACTCACAGACCTCATTCAATTCTCAGTGCAATCCTGGGAAGAGATATCATGATCTTCAGTTTTACAGATGAGAAAAACTGAGATCCAGAGAAAAGGGATTTACAAATACTGTCAAAGGCAAAATTCAATCCTAGGTCCCTAGACTCGTCCAAGATGACATATCTACCAGTGAGGGGAAAAGTCTCAAAAGTCCTAAAAGCTTATATTTTGGGAAAATAGGGCCGAACTGAAACTGAAACTACTGGGGAATTATGAAAGTAAGTTGTACACAAGAGGCTTCATCACTGATGTTCCTACTCTCTTCTCAGGAAAAATATTTTTCTTTTATGATCCTAAAGCTCCCAATCGGCCATATTTCCAAGTGGCAGTCTGGAAAAGCTGCCTGTATTTCCCATTCCCGTGACATCCCAGAATGTTCCTTTTCAAACAGAAATGAAGGACAAGGAAGGACATCCACAATTCCAGCTTGATTCTTCTCTTGCCTTTTTCTTCCAGTAAACCCAGCCCATGGATGTTTCCCCACTCCTCAACAGAAAACTACAAATCAAAGCCGCCCTTCAGATGTTCTGTACAAGAAATTGTGTGGGTGGGGAAGGAACATTTCTTGTAAAGAAAGCTCTCCCTTGTCAGTAAATGGATGCTAATGGTAGCTCCCTATTAAACTATCCTCCCTTTAGAAAACTTTCATCCCTCCCATAGATAATTTTTAGATGAAAGTTTTGCTACTTAAGTGGCTGCCAGCAGGTTACAAGCTAGTATGATTGCAATTTACAAGATTCCATAAATCACTCACAGATTGACAAGCTTTGTAAAGGAAAAAGCTCTAAATTGGCATCCCATCTTTTGATTGGGAGTGGAAAGCTTGATCTCATGACATATTCCCCAGTTGTGTCTCAGGGCCTTGGGTAAACATCCTTCCAGTATAGGACAACAGAGAGGCAGACTCATCTCAAAGGGTACCACATAAATGGTAAGGAGGAACAAAGTACTATGATTTAGTTTGAAGGCTGGGATTCACAAATGTTAGCAGAGAAACCTTCCATTTCTCCTCCAATGTGAGCTTTGGAAATATGGGTACTAAATAAAGCCTTAGAACATTCAGATTTGACCATGACTTTGAAGGAGAATCCTAGCTGGAAGATTCAGTGCAACAATACCAGGCAGAGTCTAGTAATGATTCTAATAATCAAGATCTTAATGAACTGGCTGCAACCCATATGTTAATGGATCTAATCCAGGAATTCTTAACCTGGGATTGTCAGACCCTAAAGGACTTCAGAACATTTATGAACTTGAAGAGGAAAAACAATTATAGCTTTATTCCAATGTAATTATTTTCCTTGGTAATCCTGTATGTTTTCATTTTATGAAAAATTAACATTTTTAATGTTTTAAAATATTATCCAGAGGAAGAGTCCATAGACTTCATCTGCAAAAAAACAAACAAACAAAAACAAAAACATCACAGTCAGGGTTGAGCTCCATTTCCCTAGAGAGAACTGTGTTTCACTAAGGTTTTTTGAATTTGTTCCAAACATGGAATGATTTTTAACTTAATAGAGCCTTAAAGAACACAAAATCAACATAAAATTTGAGAATAAGAAGGAAATTTGGTGGTCATCCAGTTAGATTTTACACCAAAGCAATCCTCATGATGACATGTAAGACAAGTGTTCATTCTGCTTGAAGACACTCAAGCTGAGGAAACCCCCCACTTTTCATGGACATTCTAATTATGGAACAAGGTCACTGGGTACAATTTTTTTTTTTACCATCGAGGTAAGGGGAGTTCAGAAAGGTAAATTCATTAACTAGTTTCAACTAATGCTAGAGCCAGACAATATCTCCCAGAACAAGTCCTTTTCCAATGAACATAAGTAGCAATATTCTACTTTGATTTGTGTTTATGTTTAAAAAAGATCTTATAGTTGGAATGGACCATCATACAGGTCAACTTATACCTAAACAAAAATTTCCTCTACATCATTTCTAACAGTCTTCAATTCAGGCATTTCTGAAAGACTTCCAGTGGGATTTTAGGAGATTCATCTCCTTCAGGTCACTGAGTCCATGAAAAGCCCTTGTATATTCTAATCTCTATCAAGGCTGGGGAAAGCCATGCTTCTTGAAAAAGGGTACCATTCTTCTTCTTCTTTTTTTTTTTCTTTTTTGACTGAGTCAATTGGAGTTAAGTGACTTGCCCAGGGTCACACAACTAGGAAGTATTAAGTGTCTGAGGCTGGATTTGAACTCAGATCCTCCTGACTTCAGGGCTGGAGCTCTATCCACTGTATCACCTAGCTGACCCCTCCCGTTCATTCTCGTAAGGAGGATTGATGCTTCATCTTTGAAAGAAAAGGAGGAAAAAAAAGTACGACTAGAGAAGTCCTGAATTTGGAGCCAGAGTATCCAACTTCAAAATCCCCATATAATTTACTGTCTATGGGACCTTGGGGAAATCGCTCAATTATTCTCTAACTCTGTTTCATCATCTGTAAAAATTAGTTGTTTTGACCAGCAGTTCTCAAACTTTTTGGCTTCTGGATCTATTTATACTCTTAAAAAATTATTGAAGACCTTGCAAAGAGCTTCTGTGTATGTATATGCATATGTGACTATATTTATAAATATCTGCTATATTAGCAATTAAAATCTCTTAGTATTACTATAAAAACTGTTTTACCTCACAATTTCCCTTCCACAAGTGAACTAAATGTACTAATGTACATTTTGAATTACTGAAATGGTCTTGAGGTCCTTTCCAATTCTAAACCTACAATCCCATGACCTAACACAAGTTGCTCTATTGGGTAATCTATGAGGAAACAAGGTAAAGATTGACATTAGGATAATGAGAAGAATAAAGTTACTGTCTTAAAATACATAATAAATTACATCTTAAGATACATGAAGAGCTCAACTCAGTTTGTTAATAATTGGCTACATTCCAGGCACTTTACTAGGTGCTGGACATGCCCCCTAAAACTTATAGGATCATAGACCTCAAGCTGGAAGAGACCTAAAGGATCATGGAGTCCAATAGCTTCATTTTACAGATGGGTAAAATGACACAGGGATGTGCTGGTAAGTGTTTAGTTACTTGCTCTATCTTTTAGAAAATGTACATAAAACACATGTAAAATGTATGGGATTGCCTGTCATCAAGGGGAGGGAGTAGAGGGAGGGAGGGGATAATTTGGAAAAATCAATACAAGGTATAATGTTAAAAAAAAATTTACTCATGCATATATACTGTCAAAAAAATTATAAATAAATATTGTGATTTGGTTCCAAAAAGAAAAGAAAAGAAAAGAAAATGTACATAAGACTTAAATTTAACAAAAACAACAATTAACATTTTCTACCGCACTCTTAAGGCAAGACAATCAACAATAAATCAGGCGCTCATTGTTAGTATTTGCTGATTTCCAAGATGCAAATGCAAAAATTGAAAATTTAAGAATCAACTCTAAAAAACTGATTAGAGATGGCTCCAACACACACTTGAAATGAAAAGGTAGGCAGTTTTTACATGTCACACTCTAAACTGGTATTCAAAAAGCTTACATTCTACAACCAATAATTCCCAGAATTCAACTTGCTAGGACTTAAGCAATTGATCTCCTCTTACAACATGCTTGCTGTGAAACAAGAACCACCAAACTAACTTGGTGGCTTCCCTACAAACATCTTAAGAAAAATTCCAGTGGATATTAACTCTACCTGCTTTGGGGGCTCAGGATATTGAAGAGTATAACTTTATTTGAATGGTGAAAGAAAGAGTAATGGATTACAGGTCCATAGATCTATCACTGGAATGTATGTTAGACACAATCGAGTTAAATGCCCTTATTTTACGTATAAGGAAGCTGAGGCACATAGAAGTTAAGTGAATGGCCCAAAGTCACATTGATAGTAAGAGTTCTAGGGATCCAAAGCCAGGTCTTTCTGACTCCAAATACAGTAATACCCTATCATTTAAGCCAGGCTTTCTGCTTTTTAAAACATAAAATGTTGGGGCAGAGAAAATTGCACAGCCAAGAAAGGGAAAGAGAGGAGTATTCTCATTTTATGTCAGGTTATACCAGAGGAAATATCAGGAAAAACCAATAATTCAAAGTGAAAAACAAGCCCAGATACCACACCTGTCACTAATGGGTATTAAAAGCTCATAGAAAGTGGTATCCTCTCCACTTCTTGTATTGTAGTTTGTTAGGGAGGAAGACAGGAGAGAAAGCAGAAATTGCAATATTCAAGTTTTTACATATTTCCCAATATCCCAAGCTCTTTGGATTCCAAATATCATAGATTTGAAACTAGGAGAGATCTTTGAAGACATCTAATACCCCCAGTTGACAGACACCACAGGACTAGGTTAATTGGGATCCCTGCAGGTGAATGGCCTATTTCAAATATAGAAGCTCAATATTGATTCTCCCAGAATAAATATATGATTATAACCGGGACATCATTTACTCCAAGTCTTCATTTGACTTTGGTCTTAGAATGGAGCATTCTGGTTCTTTTTTTTCCTGACCATTTTCAATGGTGATTGACCCAAGATAGAAATGTCAGGAAGGAAAGGAGACAGGTGTCCTCTGCCCCTTTATCCAATAATAAAGCTGTCATCAACACTAATTATGACTCCCAGGCGAGACTATGTTCAGATTCATTTTCTCTAGGAATTAATTTAAAGTGACCTACATTTCTACATACTTATTATTTCTGCTACTAGTTTATCAATTCGAAGGCAGTTTTGCTTTGTGGGAATGAGAAAACAATGGAATGAAACTTCTTTCACTAAAACCCACAACCACATCACAAAATCAAAATTTGTTTTGCCTATATAAAAAGTCAAGGTGGTAACATGTTTTGATTCTATCCAAGTTGTAGTGATCAGGGAGACATAACTTCATCTAGATTAATGTGGAAGAAAATACACCGACTTTATAATTCAGATGGAACAAGATGGAAACCATTGTTAGTTTGTTAAATATATTTGGAAGTAATTTACAAGTCAGAGGATGAATTTATTACAAGAAAAACTTATCACAGAGGAAGGAGAGTACAATATTAATCTCAGAATATGAAGTACATTTTCTATCTATGCTCCCAGTCCCACTTTTTATTTGCATTATAAAACTTACTTTTACACCCCATATTTTTATTTTTTTGACATAATGGCCATAAGGTTTTATTTCAGGAAATTTGAATGTAATTTTTATTAAGATATGTAATTAAAAATAAAACCATTCAATTCATGAATATGATTTATTTTATGTCCTTTCAAGGACATTTTAGTTGTTTACATACCACACTTTTTCAATGCACACTATCAAATATTAATAACAATAATCAATACTCATATGATGAATTAAGACTTGCAAAGTACACTAGAGATGCTAGACCATTTGAGCATCCCAGTGGTCTTGTGAGAGTACATGCTATCAGTATCATCAACCTAATATATGTGTGAAGTGCCTTGCAAATTTTAAAGTGTTTTATAAATATCTATACTGAAGTAGAAATGAACTTAAATAGAAATAGACACCATTAAATCTACATAATGAACCTTGAGAATCTCAAATTGACTTAGAAATCCACACATTAACATTAACCACATTCTATTGTTACATATTTTGTTAAAGCTTTCCTAATTACATTTTAATTTGGTTCCTGACACTCTCAGGAGTGTTGGGGCTATGTGTTTGACATCTCTGGTACTCTATAACTTAATTATGCTCACATAGATCTCTCTATTTTCCTTTGATCTTCCCCAGAAAATGAAAATGAACAATAATAGGTATTACAACTCCAAGAAAATTAAAGCTCACTGGACAAGAGAAACTAAGGCTCAGAATGTTAGGTTATATGAACCCACAACTTCTTGATTGTAAGACCAATGCTCTATCTGCTATGCTGCATTGCCTCTCTGTGATCTAGAGAGAACAGGGTCTGTGTATGGGATTATTTTGATGTCTAAGATCTTCATCATCCAAATAGTAATACAGGTGGAACTATTTTCATTGCAGCACAAAATTTTTAATTGAAATAATGTTTGGGTCTACATGCTAATCACCTACGTTTCTATTATAGTTTCATCCAAAAAGCATTTCATCAAGAAACCTCTATGTGTAGAGCATTGTGCCCTAGCATTGGGGTTACAAGTTTTAACAAGGCATGGATCCTGATTTTATTGTACTTTGTAAGACAATGTGAGCAAATAGTATATAACACATCACCTTGCATAATATGTATATCAGAGAAATGCAAAGTCAAAGAGTTTGTCAGATCCAGGGACTAGAAGGAAGCTCTTTACCAACTAATGGAATCGGAGAAGGCTCCCTCCAAGCAGCAGTATTCCAGCTGGGCTATGAGGGAAGGCTGAAAATATAATACCCAAGCAAGGGCAGACATGGCATTTCAAGAACAAACCACAGTGTAAAGAAAAGCATGGAAGCTAGAAAGTACAAAGCATGTTTGGAGAACTGTTCTAATTTTGCTGTGAGGTATATAGAGTCCTCAATGAAGAGTAATATAAAAGAAAGGTTGAAAAGTAAGGTGGTGATAGCTTGAGAAAGACCATGAATACCTAGCAAGGGAGCTAAATTGGCCATTTATTTTTATCAAGTTTCCCAGAGGGTCCCAAGGATAGATGTGATTAAAATGAATAAGGCCTGAAGACGGAGAGAATAAAATGGCACTTATAACATAAGGACAATCCCATCACAGTACTCATCTTCCTTATCCTTAAGTTTTTGCCATTTATCATGACTCCCAAAAAAACTGGCATCTGTGGGCAAACAATGGACTAGCCCTATATCCATGAATAGAGAAGTACCCATACCTTATCTCTTCCTATTCTTCTCCAATCAGATATTAATTGCAAACCAGATGAGGCTCATGGCATTCCAATGCTTTACAAATTGGGCCAGTTCTATTAGAGCTTTTATTTTGTCCAACGTATGAACTACTCATATTACTCCTTTATCTCTCTCATCATCTCTGAACCATTAGAGGGGAAGGTACAAAAAGGTCAAAATATATTCAGGCCCCAGATCCAATGGAGTAAATGGAATTTAATCTGAATAATCCAGACCATGATGCAATAAAAATTATATTCAATAAAAGGCCAAGGAAATAAAGACTAAAAACCAATTAGAAATTAAATAATCTAATTCTAAAGAATGAGTGGGTAAAACAACAAATCACAGAAACAATCAATAACTTCATCCAAAGAATGACAATAATGAGACAACATACCAAAAATTATGGGATACAGCCAAAGCAGTTCTTAGGGGAACTTTATATCTCTAAATAGTTACATGAATAAAATAGGGAAATAGGAAATCAATGAATTGGGCATGCAATTAAAAAAGCTAGAAAAAGAACAAAATAAAAACCCCCAATTAAATACCAAATTAGAAATTCTGACACTCAAAGGAGATGTTAATAAAATTGAAACTAAAACAAACTATTGAATTAATAAAACTAAGAGTTGGTTTTATGAAAAAAAAACAACAATATATATATAAATTTATGGTTAATTTAATTAGAAAGAAGAAAGAAAAAAACAAATTACTCTTTTCAGTTTTGATGCTGGTAAACTTACCACCAATGGAAAAAAAATAATAAAGCAATAATTAGGAACTATTTTGATTAACTGCGTGCTAGCAAATCTAACAAGTTAATTGAAATGGGTAAATATTTACAAAAATATAAATTGCTCAGATTAACAGAAAAGGAAATAAATAGCCCCTTAAATAGCCCCATTTTAGAAAAAGAAATTGAACAAGTCATCAATGAACTCCCTATGAAAAAATCTCCAGGGCTTTATTTATTTATACCAGGAATGCAGGGCTGGTTCAATGTCAGGAAAACCATTACCATAACTGACCATATCAATAACAAAACTAACAGAAATCATATGATTATCATATGATAACCTCAATAGATACAGAAAAAGCATTTGATAAAATACAGTACCCATTCCTATTAAAAACTCTAAAGAGCATAGGAATAAAGGGAATTTTCCTTAAAATGACAAGCAGCATTTATCTAAAACTATCAGCAAGCATAATTTGTAATGGAGAGAAGATGTACATGTCCCCAGTAAGATGCAGGGGTAAAACAAGGATGCCCATTATCACTGCTATTATTCAATATCATGCTAGAAATGTTGGCTTTAGGGGGCAGCTAGGTGGCACAGTGGATAGAGCACCAGCCTTGAATTCAGGAGGACCCAAGTTCAAATCTGGTCTCAGACACTTCTTAGCTATGTGACCCTTGGCAAGTCACTTAACCCCAGCCTCGGCAGGGGGGGGGAGGGAGAAATGTTGGCTTTAGCAATAAGAAAAGAAAAAGAAGTTAAAGAAATTAGAATAGGCAATGAAGAGATAAAACTATGGCTCTTTGCAGATGATATACTTGGGAAATGCTAAAGAATCATCCAAAAACCTACTTTAAACATTAGCAAAGTTAGCAAAGAATATAAGAACCACACAAATCATCATCATTTCTATATATTACTGACAAATCCCAACAGTAAGAAACACAAAGAGAAATTCCATTTAAAATAATTGTAGACAAAACAAAACATTTGGATGTCTACCTGCCAAGACAAACCCAGGAACTATATAAACACAATTATAAAACATTTCTCTCACAAATAAAGTCTGATCTTAACAACTGGAAAAATATCAATTACTCATAAGTAGGTTGAGCCAATATAATAAAAATGAAAATTCTACCTAAAAATAAACCTGGCAAACTTCAGGAAAAGCTCAAAGTTTCTTGTGAAAATAACTATTACATTACCCATTCTTATTATTTATGCCCTTTTCCTCATCTTCTTTTCTATCTACTACTAGGCATTTAAAATAGTCAAACTTCTTAATAAATGATGTTATTTGGAAATGATGGGATTCTCATGGAAGCAGCTTTACTTTGGCTTATATGGAAGGTAATAATTTTAAAGAGGATCTGATTTTTCTTATGCAAGAGAATTGTATAAATATGTCTACATATATTGGATTTAACATGTTTAACATATATTGAATTGCTTACCATATAGGGGAGAGAGTGAGGGAAGAAGGGGAAAATCTAAAACACAAGGCTATGCAAGGGTCAATGTTGAAAATTTATCCATGCATATGTTTTGAAAATAAAAAGCTTTTTTAAAAATTGGAGAAACCAAGGCAAATAATAATAATAATAAAAGGTATTAAAGTTATCCTTGAGACTTAGTTGGCTCAGGGAAGTAAAGACTAGTTCTACTAGGACTCCTTCCTGATCACTGAAATACAAGACAGCCACAAGGATTTCTAGGTATTTTTTGATGTTGGACTAGAAGTCCACTATGGGAATTTCAGGAAGGGGAGATTAGTTCAGCTGAATCACCTCATAGCTTCCTTTATATGTGTTCTTGTTGAATATTATTCTCTGGTTATAGCTAAGCAATCTTTTGGCAACTGTTGAATAACCTACATGTATCGCACTTCCTTCCAATATTGGATTTAAACTCTAAGGAGAGACAGTTGAATAGAGCGCTACCCAGGACACGAACTAACATTCTACTATGCTGGAAAGATTTTGAGTACAGTATCAGTTACAGTCTCCTTTCTGAAAACCAGCCTGATTAAGTACATTTTTTTGTCTATAGAAAATACTGTAGATCATGTTTAGAGTCTGCAATAGACCCATTTGCTCAGACAGTTTTGAAAAGTTGTCTCAACACAGTTTTGGTTCTTTGAGCTTTTCCTCTTTTTTAAGTCTAAATAACAAGATTAAAGTAAAAAAAAAATGGGTGGAACCAATCTTCAAAATAAAACACTGCTGCCCTCAACTGGTTTGCTCTTTCTTTCTGCGATAAAACCACAACTTGCCTGTGAAGATTCCTTGACTGGTGTTTTTTGTTTGTTTATTTGTTTTTGCATAAAATAACCTTTTCCCCCTTTTTTGCCAACTGGCTCAAGACAATATGAAAATCAGTTTAAGTCAAGTGAATGCAATTACAAGCATTTGCTTCCAGTTTGCAATACTTCAAATATTATATCAACACCAATTGCTCCAAAGAAAGTTCATCATGATGGATCAGAATCCATGTAGTTTATAGAGCTTAGAATGGGTTTTGTCCTTTTGCCACTTTGCTAGGAAATGACAATCAACTAGGTGGTTGAAATGAATTGATCCACAGATGAGGTTACAATCATATGTTTAATTGTATCTTACTGAACTTAATTTTTTCTCATTTAAATAATGATCCAAATACTACAAGGAGCACAAAATGACATTTATATACTATTGAGTCAAAATATCTACTCATGAAGATAAAAAAATTCCTCATCATATCCTAGCATTTGAAGAGTAGCATAGAAAACCAAGGTACATCAGTTATTTATTGTTGGTGGTGGTTTGTTTGTTTTGTTTTGTTTTGCTGAGGCAATTGGGGTTAAGTGACTTGCCTAGGGTCACACAGTTAGGAATATTTTCCCTAAATGAATAGAAGCTACTTGAGGATCAGGACTATTTTGTTCTTGTCTTTGAATCTCTGCTATTCAGCACTATGTCTGGCACATAGATATTTAATAAATGCTTACTTGACTAACCAGACAATTTTTATAGGACATATCCAGTCAAGCGATGTCAAAGCAAGATCGATTTCATTTATCCAACCATGCCTAAAGAATTATGGTAACTTAAAGGGGTAAAACAATTCTAGGGGCACCTATCTAAAGTAAAAATCCTCAAGAATGTAAGTTTTTTGAGAAAAGGAATTTATTTCTTTTGTTGTCTTGCTATTCCAGCACCTAACAGAGTTCTCACCACATAGTAGGTGCTTAATAAATGTTTACTAATTGATTGACTGAAAAAGAAATCTAGAAATACTCCTGTTTCTTCTTTTCACAAGCCCACTCTAAAGTTTACTTGGATTGGGAGACTTCTAAAATGTTATAGTTAGACCAACCAACCAAAATTTTTCTGGGTTAAGCCATATATTCCAGACCTGAGAAATTAAGCACGAGTTAGAAGCTTGAAGTTTAATCCAAGATTTAAGGTGATATTTGGGGAGTCTACAAGGCAGGGCTAATAAGTATTTATTGAGGGTCTAGTGCATGTTATATTAGAACAGACTAACATTAAATGATAAAGCATCAGATCTTTCTGGAGCCTCCAAGAGAGATCCATAGCAATAGTTACTATGACAGGTGCCAGAGGGCCTCAGCTGCCTTTTAAGATAGATCTATTCAGACCTTTTTCTATTGCCTACTTGGTCATTATAGATTTAAAGACTCCTTTCCAATTTCTGACCATGGCTCCCTCATTCATTACTCTTTTGGAGATTTCTTCTTTGAAGAGTAGAAGGGAAAATTGTAAGTCTGGGATCATAAAAATCTTCCTAATAATGAAAAATGTCTGAAGAAGTGATAGGTTCCTTTATCGTGGAAGTCTTTAAATGGAGCCTGGATGGTCATTTGTTGGAGACAGTACAGGAGGAACTATTGACAGGCACAAGATCGAGTAGATGTAAGGATGTGCTGAAGCCAGCTTGAACTGGCTCAAGGGAGCCAATTATTAAATATTCAGAGGAAGCCTTTATACCTCAGAACTTGACAAATTCAACAAACCAAGACTTGATTTATTCATTTATTGATTTCTAGGCTTAAGAAAATAAGAGAAAATATTATTAATGCAGATTAAAATTAAGTGTTACATAGGTACTTTTTTTTTTAAGTTCTGGTTGTTAAACATTTACCAGTACATTGCTGAATATAGATATTGATGTTCCTTCCCATTCTGAAATTGTGATCCAGCTGAGAAAAAGAGAGAGATAGTAGAACTTCCTCTGATTCTTCTCTCAGAAGTCCCATAGCCACCCAATTTAAAATTACAGAGAAGAATATAACACACACACACACACACACACACACACACACACACACACACACTTATCTTTTTTCCCTTGCCTACACACTTTCCTTTTGATTGCTATTCTCTTCTGTCACTGTCCTGGCACCCTACCTGAGGTGTCACCTTTCATTCTTCCTGTCCTCCAATTACCTGAACAATTAGCTGGCTGTGATTATCTCTGTCCAGAAGTCTCTAAAATATTTCAAGCCCCAGTCACTCACTAATATTAGTAACAGATTTAATCTCAAGTATCTTTTGTATTTTCATAGATTATAAAGAGGAATTTATACAGGATGAGACAGGGTGCTTCTTTTCCTATTAAAATGAGTATAAATAGCTTATGAAAGATTGTTCTCTATAACAATTTGCATAACAAATACACTTCATAAGGAACTGCATAATATACACCCAGTATTATAAACTCATGAATACTCTGGATAATTAAGTAGAGTACAGAATATAAATAGACCCAGGAAATTTAAATAATTTTGCTAAAGTTTATTTGTAAATCGAAGCCTGAGAATTGGGAGGAGAAAGGGGTGGTTTTATTATTTTATTATCCATAGAACAAGAGGTAAATGTAAAGTTGGAAAGGACCTTAGAAGCCATCTAGTTCAATACATTTATTTTATAGATAAAACAGACTCAAGGAGGTTCCCACATATCCAAGCTTTAGACCTGAGTAATATGATTCAATTAGACTTTGTTGTGTCTCTTAAAGATGTGTTTGCCTGAAGTTTTAGAGCAATTAAAAAAAATAATTAATGGCAATCAATAGTCTATTTTACCAGGTTATTTAGTATTCTAAAGAATTCAATTCAACCAACATTTATTGAGGATCTTCTGCTCAAAATTTTGTGCCAGAGGCTGGGTATATAAAGACAAAAACAAAACATTCCCAGCTCCCATGGAGCTTACATCTGGCTGGGGTGATCAAATATATGTTCAAATAACTCTGGATTTTTCTTAAGTATTTACAAATTGTACAAAGTTCTTTCCAAATAGAGAGGGGCTCAAGAAAGACCAACTACACTACATTCTTTGAAGGAATGGGAGGAGGGATTCAAAGACAGAAATATATATATATGGAAAGCCTTGCAGGCCCAGCCACTTGTGCAAAAACAAAAACAAAAACAAAAACTATGAAAACAAAAGATGAAACATAGAAATCAGCCAGAAATACTGCCAGGAGACTGGACCATATTTCACTCACCTTTTCTTTTTTCTATGCATATGTTATCACAAAAAAAAAAAAAAAAAATCACAAATCTAGCAGGGAGCCTGGATTTGATTCGATTCAATTTAAATGTTTTATTGATGTCTTTTGGCTTTTTTCTTCACTATCACTTTGGGAAATGCTTCCCTCCTTCCTCTCCACCCACCCTCCCACAATACACACATGCTAACAATCCTCCTTCATAACAAAGGAAAGGAGTTCAGCAAAACCAGCCACTACAATGATCACAACTGACAATGCATGGAACATTCTGTCCACACAGTCTGCTCCCTCTCTGCTAGGGCTCATCCATCTTTTGCAAATTCCTGGAAATACTGTACTATGTCATGGAAGAAACTATGGGGAAAGTGACAGATATAGAATTAATCAGTCACACTTCTAACTGGTTTATCTGCCCCAATAAACACAAGCAAAATGCAATTCTCCCTAAAGAAAAAATAGAAATTCTTCAAGATACCCCTACATGGTATTACAATTGAAACATGAAAAACTGGTCATCATTTTCTTTTCCTTTTTCCCCAATATAGAGCCTTTTTTTTCTTAACGAGGTAGGAAAAATATACAAAGAAATGCACTATATTTTTGCAAAAGACATTTTTTTTCTAATAGCCTTTGAGAGCAAGGATTTCCCAAATAATTCTGGATTTTTTTAAAGTATTTACAAATTGTGCAAAGTTTTGTTTTTCCCAAACAGAGAAAGTCTCAAGAAAGACCTCCTATATCATATCCTTTGAAGGAACGGATGGAGGGAGTCAAAGAAACAAAAACTTTTTTTTGCCTTTGTAGCCCCTAGCAACAAGCATAGTGAGACATACATCATAGACCTTCAAAAAACATTCATAGAATTGAATTGAAAGGTTATATTTTATGGCAGGATTGTCAAGTGTCAGAACAGAGATTGGAAGCACATCTTATTGCCTGTGTCTCCAGGTTATGACTCTTCTTTCACCACATGAATAAGATGACAATGCTGTGATAACTGCCTCTTGCTGATGAAGCCTTAGTCTGTTTCCCAATGAACCAAGAAACTTCCTCCTGCTTTAGTCAGTTATTACACCCTGAAGCCCAGCCAGTCATCCTGTAAAAATGAGATCGGGACCAATAAGAATAGAGATGACTCTGAGAAAACATTCAAAATCCACTACATGCTGGAATATGCTCGACCTGGAAGAAATACAAAAATAAATGTCACTTCTTGAGTCTTAGCTGAGACAAGGTCAATTCATGTGTGGGCAAACACATTGTGTGGGGATATGGGGAGAGGAAGAAAAGACAGAGTCCAAATAAGGAGATAGTAAAAGTCAGATTGAATCGGTAGCAAGGTATCTTCAGGATGCAAAATGAGGAAAAGAGCAGTACAAAAATAAGAACAAACCAAGAGGTAAATATCAGCTCAGCAAGCAAGTTCTAAGGAAAGCCTTTTAGACAACATTTGTCTGAACCATTTTGTGTCCATGAAGTTTTGATCTTTTTCATTCCCTGTCCCTACTCCATATCTTTCAAAACTAAATTATGTTCCCTGACTCAACCATCCCTCTCTTCCTGGTGTTTCATATGATGCCATCCTGAACCTTGAGGTCTCCCAGGAGAAATCAGATGTGTTCTCATTCTAGTCCTCTCCAAATCATGCTGCCATCATCCACCCCTTCTTCTCAACTCTAGCTCTACCTATGTTGACTTTCCCATTAGGATGTAAGTTCCATGAGGGCAGGAACTGTCTAGCTTTTGTGTTTGTATCCCACAGTGCTTAGCATAGTTCTTGGTACTTAGAGCTTTTCTTCATTCATTCACTTAAAAACTATTAATAGAAAATATGACACAGGTATAAATAAGTTATATAGCGTGATGAGATTTCTGAGCAGAGGAAGACATGTGTGATTTGGAAGATCATAATCTTACAAAACAATATGAACAACCTCCTTTCAGCAACTCAGAAGTGTTGGAAGTGATTGAATTTGCTCATTTTTCTCAGCTTTATACTATAGCCTTCAGGTGACTCAATAGATAGAATGCCAGGACTGGAGTTAGAAAGACCCAAGTTTAAATACAGCCCCAGATATTTACTCTGTGACATTGTGCAAATCACGTAACCTTATCTGTCACAGTTTCTTCATCGGTAAAATGAGCTGGAGAAGGAAATGGCAAATTATTCTAGTATCTTTGCCAAGAAAACTGCCAATGAAATTACAAAGAGTTGGACATGACTGAAATCACTGAACAACAATAACAACATTTGGATTATAATACGTAGTTTATGGGATTACATAGATCAGGGAGGTGGAGTTGATAGGAATCTTAGAGTTCAACTATTCCAATCTCTTTTTACAGATGAAAAAATAAACTTCTGAGAGAAATAACTTATCAGAGGTCACGGGGTAACAAGTAACAGAAATGAAATTTGAACCCCAGTGAAAAATCCTAAATACAGAACTGGAAAAAACCTCAGAAGCCACATAATCCAATCTTTACAAATAAGGAAACTTAACCTTAGAGAGTTTAAGTGCCTTGCCCAATGTTACACTGAGAAATAAATGGCAGATATAGTCTCATTGTACATATATATCTTGGGCTCACTACACATAAATGATAAGCTCTTAGTAGGCAGGAGGAGGAAAGCCGATTGGATCACCTTCAACAAATTGTATTATGTTTATAAATAACTGAGCTTTTCTCTAGAACAAAGCCCCATCCTTTTAATGGTAATATTCTCTCTTTTTTCTTTTTTTCAAAATATCTGCAAGGATAATTTTTTTCAACATTGACCCTTGAAAAAACCTTGTGTTCCAATCTTTCCCCCTAAATTAAACATGATAAAAATATATGTTAAATCCAACATAATTATACATATTTACACAATTATCTTGCTGCATATGAAAAATACGATCAATTTTTTTTAATGAGAAAGAAAATAAAATTCAGGCAAATCACAACAAAAAAGAGTGATCCACCCTCAGTTCCCACAGTCCTCTCTCTGGGTGTAGATGGCTCTTCTCATCACAAGATCATTGGAACAGATAATGATAATATTCTCATGATACACTGGAATAATATTATGTTTTATATATATATATATATTATATTATTTATAAGGGAAAAATGAATGTGATAAAAACAGAGAAATCTTGGACCACATATAAATGGATACAAAGTGAAGTAAGCAGAACCAGGAAAATAATATACACCAGGACTACAACAATGGAAATGGAATGAACAAAACAATAGAAACTGAATCTTGAGAAATTAGAATTTCATCCAAAAGAAAAAATATAAGAAAATCCTCCCCATTACACATACACACACACACACACACACACACACACACACACACACACACCCCTACTTTGCAGAAGTAAGGAACCATGAGTATGGACAATTAATACAATGTTGGAATCTTCTTAATATATTGATTTAATTGTATTTTTTGTTCCTCTTATTCCTTGTTGTAAAAGATGGCTCTTTTAGAAGGGAAAAAGGAAGAAAATACTGAGAAATAGAGGAAATATCTACAAAATATGTCAATAAAAATGTACTTTCAAAAGTATGCATTCTTTGAGTGTTTTGGTGTAGCTGTAAAGGCTGATATGAAACTGTTTCAAAGATGTAAAGTTGCAAGGATGCTAAAGAGAAGTGAAGAAGTGAGATGTGAGCCTGAATAGGTTGCAGTATTTTACCAACAAAATGCCAAAATAAGCAGCCTCAAAGATATCAGTGGAATAAATAACCAGGCAAAAAATGGTCAAGCATTGAAAAATGAGAGACAAGCAATGAACAGTGCTATCCATATAATGTTAGCAACTCTAGAGAAAGGTCTCCACCACACTAGGAATTCCCCATCAGATGATTTTGAACAAGGGTCAACTGAAAAGAGAAGGCATGCTATGAAGGAGTCATGTCATCATCATGGGAAGGAGTACCTCTATTGAGCTACTAATGAATCCACCAAGGCATTTCTAGCAGTTAGCAAGCTAGGATTGGGGTTGATTTTTTTCTCTACTTTCATCACTTTATCACTAGCTCCTTTCATCAAATGATTTATAAAAAAAAAAAAAAAAGAACCTCTAATTGCAATTCATTGGCTTACTTCTTTAAAAAGGACCTCTAGTTGCTATTCATTGGCTCACTTCTTAGATGCCTTTTTGAAGTTGAGTATCTTTAAATACATAAAAGCAGCTGCCTGTGACCAGCAGATGGGCATTAAAGGTAGCATTTGCAGACTTCATTGTTTCACTCCCCAGTTCATGGGCTTTTTGACAAGTGAAAATACAAACCTTCAGTCATTTCAGGGCAAACATTCCAAAACTAAATGGTTGACACAGTAACAGTTAAAGGTTAAATTCACATATTTCATAGGTTAAATTCACATATTTCATAGCCATCTTGACGAGTTTTAACCTTTGAAGTTTGCTTATGGAAATCTTTAGCCTTTCCATACAAAATACATACAAGAGTGTGATGAAGCTCATCTTACCAGTCAGGGGACCACCAAGGGATGAATGATTTCAAGCATAGAACTCCTGAGGATTGTCTGCTAAGGTGAAGCAAGCTTGAAAGCTGTATCAGTTGAGGAACTATACACAGTAATGAAATTATCTGCACTTTAAGTATCAAAGTGTGTGTGTGTTTCTCCCCTCTTTGGGCTTTCAGAGTAATTTAAAGTTCCTGACCCAGGTGTTTCCCACTAAGGCTGAAAGGCTCTCCAGGATGGAATTCTTTAACCTACATTGGAGCATAGGCAAAGGATACAAGTTTCCCTAAATATTTATTATTATTAATATGTATTATTATAGTCTCAATGCTAATGATTAACATATGTATGGACTACAAAGCACTTGATATAAATTATCTGATTTGTGTCAAAACAATACAGATGAGGAAACTGAGGCAAAAAGAAATTAAGTGACTTGCCCAGAGTTATCCAGGGAATATCTGAGACAGGATTTGAATTTGGGAATGCATGACTTCATAGTCAGAAATCTATCTTCTATAACACCTAAGAAATAAAATATATATCAAAGCAAACCCCCTACCCTTTCTAAGACCCTTGAGTAGGTAACTAAAGGAATCTTTAATGAAAGTGTTCCTACTGTTTCTTTCTTTAAAAAAAAAAAAACCAAAAACAAGAACATTAACAACAGAAGTTCTCAATTTAGTTTGCTTCAGAAGGAATACATTTACAAAATTATCTTTTAGAAAAAAAAAGAGTTGATTAGTTACATTAGCTATTCTGTCAACAGATTCAACTCATTCTAATCAGTCATAATTAGCTCTGATGTGATGATGAGAGCCGTAAATGGAGAGTAAGTTGATGTTCTGGACATCTCCCCTGGGAAGCTGGAGAAAGTCAATTGTGATGGCCAAATTGGAAAGCGAGTGGACCAAACTGGCCAAATTGGCACGAGAAATGTCTGTCTAAGATCAACTAGACATTAGGATGTTTGAATACATTTTCCAAACTTGGCATCGAATATTTGAATTTCTCTAAGAATAAGTTTTAAATCCTAGACACTTTTAAGGTAGTTACACACAAACCATATCCATACTCCTTGCTTTCAGGTACCTGAAATGGAGAAGAGGAGTAGGAAGAAGAAGCCACCCAGCCTTATATTTGGGAGCTTTCTATTTTAACTAATTATTCTGGCTAAATAGGATCAAATATCTGGTATTTTTACTAAAGGACTTCTGTCAGCACTCTCTAAATTTGGTACCTTGGGACCAAGACTGATTGTCCCATCCAAGTTGCAGTTCTGAATTTAGATATATACAAGCACATAAAGTGAAACTTTTATAGGAGGTAGTTGATTACAGAACAATATTAGAAACATCATAAATGGGTAATAGATAAACTTAATTGTTCCTTATGTCTTCCTATATTCTTAAAGCAGAAAAACACAAAGAAAAATCTGAATATGGTTTATGCTTGACTGCCCTGAAAGTATCTGGTTTTGAAAATGTATTTGTTGGCTTAAATGTCGATGGCTTCAGCTACATATTTCAGCTATATTATTTTATTCAACTACAATATTTTATCATTAGGTCAAGGCAACTTCATGTGGGATTATGTTGTTATCACTAAGGCAAAAGTAAAGTAATGAAGACAGCTTATTTATGAGTGACCTGTGAGCATGATGTCATTAGATAAATCTGGAGTAAGCAGGAAGTAGACTTTATAATAACACAGGTTTGGAAGAGAGAGGAAGGAAATAAAAAATGGGCCAGGCCATCCAAGAAGACAAAAGACCTTCCTTCTTGAACTAACTCCTCTGTCCCTGTAATACTAATCCCTTCACCTCTGCAATTTTAACTAAGATACTTTTTTCTCACCCATTGCATACAGCCTGGTGCCCGGCTACTCTACAAAAAGATAAATACAGATAGCAGGAACAATAGCTAGGAATTTACCATCTGGAGATTGAAATATAATGCTCTTGCACCCTCAGTCAATACTTTCAGAGTTTCTTGAAAATCTCGTGTTTCTACAGATGATTTTTTTTCAGAACTCACACCTGTGAGCATTCACAAATTCCTGGCAAGTATCAACATCATCTTTCTTGTATGGGAAGAAACTAAATTAAGCTTTCACCAGTTAACTCTCTGAAAATCTGGAGAAATAATGCCTTTGTCTTTAAATTCCACCTGCTCTTTTGTTTCCAGGAAGGCTCTGCTCCATTAGTTTTAAGTACAACAGGGCATTCTCACTGAAACAGATAAAGGTCTAATTTCATCTTAACTGCTGCATTTTCCAAGTCGCCTCATGGCCACTGAGACCCTTAAGCCTATTGGATTTCCATGTATGTGTATTTCTTTGCTTCTGTGTGATCTCAGCAGGGATAAATGAACCCAGGATATTAAAATGTAATTTGTTCAGATCTTTGCCTTCGGGGTGAGCATGAAGATGCTGCTATCAGCCAGAAAATTTGTGATCTAATTTAGAAGCACTGAAGCATGCCCTCTTTTCTCAGTGACTCCACAAAGCTGAACTCAGTTCCCACTTTTATGCAGTTTTGTTAAAAGGTTCACTTTAAAGCAGTAAACAGTGGGTATCTTTCCCATTCCCTAAAGTGACATGTGGCTATTCATAGGAATACTCACTCATTCACTGGCAGCTGTTGGTGAGAACGATATATATTTTTTTAGTTATTGGCTTGTGGAAATACCATATTATATGTAGAATTTATATTTACAAGGGTTCTTCCTAAGCCATTCTGCCTGGAAATTACAACAGGAAACTATTTTGGTTCCACTCAGTCTATTCTGGTTCTTTAACCAGCAACCATTAAAGCAGTGGTCATAAGCTAGATTACAAAGAGGAAAGTATACACTTACTATCAGAAAAGGTTTTTTAAAATGATAAAACTAGATACATAGAGTCTATTGGGGAGTAAGCATTGTGCTCAGAACATTTTACAAATATTATCTCATTTGATGATCACAACAACTTTGAAAGGTAGGTGTTTCATGAATATATCCTCATTTTACAATCGATGAAACCAAAGCAAACTGAAATTAAGTGACTTGATCAGAATCCCACAAATAATGTTTGAAGCCAAATCTTTCTGGCTCCAGACCTTCAATCTCTCTACATTGTGTCACCAGCTGTCACCTAACGGGGGGGGGGCGGTTCTCCAAAGCAAATTGAACTGCCTTAGAACCCCTACTCACTGAAAATCGTTAAAGAAAAGTTGGCTGACACAATAGAAAGAATGTCAGTGGCTATCTACCCTAAGACAAATGCCAAAAGAACTCCTCTACAATATACCAAAGCAGCGCACATCAAGCCTTGGCTTGAAGAGCTCTGGCAAGGATTTGTTGCAAAGGACATCCCTGTTCACATATGGATTTTTTGAGATATCTGGTAGAGTTGCTTCCCCAATTCTGTGATTCTGTATATTCAACAAGGAATAATTCAATCAATCTTTGCTCATAGACCATTAAAGAAAAACATCCTGCCTTCTAAGGGTAAGGGAAACATAAGATCCAAATCTGGTCTATGATGTGAACCTTATGCTTCTCTTATCTTTAGAAGAAAAAAAGAAGAAAACTGAAGAATAAAGCAAAATATAACTGAAGCCAACCTATCACTTTATAGCAGGTCATAAGAGGTACTCACCAAAATGTTCAAGTCCTGACTTTGTAATTTCCTAGCTATGTAATCAGAGTAAATCATTTTTTTGAGCTTTATTTTCCTCATCTGTAAAAGAAGGATACCTGTACTCCTTTCTTCTAAGGGTTAAAAGTAAAATATATTATGAAATAAAGAGCTTTATTAATGTAAATTATCATCATCACCATCACTGAATATTAAGAACAGGACATTTCCAGCAGAACCAGGAGATCTCTGTACACTTCAACAACAATGCTGTATGAAGATGTATTCTGATAGAAGTGGATATCATCAACATAAAGAAGATCCAATTCACTTCCAGTTGATCAATGATGGACAGAAACAGCTACACCCAGAGAAGGAACACTGGGAATTGAATGTAAATTGTTTACACTACTGTCTTTCTACCCAGGTTACTTATACCTTCGGAATCCAACTCTTACCATGCAACAAGAAAATGGGATTTACACACATATATTGTATCTAGGTTATACTGTAACACATGTAAAATGTATGGGATTGCCTGTCATCTAGGGTAAGGTGTAGAGGGAGGGAGGGGAAAATTTGGAAAAATGAATACAAGGGATAATGTTGTAAAAAAAAAAAATTACTCATGCATATATACTGTCAAAAAAAATTTATAATTATAAAATTTTTAAAAAAGAACAGGACATTTCCTTTTGAGCTGATTACCAAACTCCAAGTGGAATTTAGACAGTATATTAGTTTCAACTTTTCATATCTTAAAGAGACTGATAAACAGGAGATTCTGATATGTCAACAAAAAATAGGATTTGGCCTAAAAATCATGTTTAGAGCTGATTATGAACCTTTTAGTCTATTTTGCCTAATTTTCTCATTTCAAAGCTGAACAAATATCTATAGTCACATAGGTAGTAAGCCAGATTAAGTCTAGAGGCGTAATGGGTAGAGGGCTGGCCGCATAGTCAGAAACACCTAATTTTAATTTCTATCTTTGATTCCTACTAGTTGTGTGGCTTTGGACAAGTCATTTAATATCTGAGTGTCTTAGGCAACTCCATAAAATGATAAATTACAGATTAGTTGCTGAAGAGTAGAAGGAATTCCTAAACCAGGAATTCCCCACATCAATGAAATGATAGGATAGGGTCAAAAAGTATTTATGCCCAGTAAGTATGCATATGTACATACAAGCACACAGTCACAAATAGTTGAAAAGAAGAAAAAGAATCAATATTTCTGAATTAACTCCTGAGTAATCTAATAGGAAAATGCTGGGCCAGCAGCTGATATTCATAAGAGGTCAGCATTTCATTTACAGAAGTCTAGTAACTGCCATAAAAAAATAACTTTTCCCCCAAATTAGATACAGCCTAACCAAGAGATCTGGAAGTGCCATGTTTTCAAATGTAAAAGTATACAAGTCAGAGATTCATTGGATTTGGTAGACAACCAATGAATCCCATTGCTGAATACTAATTTCCTAAGAGATTCTTAATGATACAATAAAAAAGAGGTTTGAGGCTTTTTTATATTCTCCCCTGCAATTCAGCCATGATGCTGGCAGGAAGGTAAATAAAATTCCGAGCAAATGTATTGTGGTAATGTATTAACAAGTGAGAAATAAATGTTACCTATTTGTGTGGCAGACAGTGTCTGTACCTTCAGATACCCTCAGCAGTGACAACAGAAATTCATCAGAATACATCTCAGGTTTTGTCTTGAGGAAGCTCTCCCTCCTTCCTTCCCTCTCATTCTTCCTTCTTCTATATCCTCCCTTGTTCCCTCCCCTCCTGTTTCTTTTCCTCTCTTGTTCTCCCTCTCCCTCACTCCTTCTCTTCAATTCTTTCCTCTCCTTTCCAATTCTCTTCCCTTCCCCTTCCCTTATTTTCTCCTTCTTCTGTCTGCTTTTCTGTCTGTCTCTGTCTCTCTCTCCCTCCTCTTGAGAGCCTACAAAAATTCCTTTCAGTGGATATTTACTTATTTTATCCCTTTTAAATATGATTCACAAAAGAGTGATTCCTTGGGGGATCATCACAAGATCATAATTTGAGCCAAGAAGAGAAGACTCCATACATCCCAGTAAACTTGACATGAAATGTCCATGATGAAATTTCCTTTTCTTTTCTTGAAATCATAGAATTTAGACAATTCATGAGAAGACACCTTGGTGTGATAGATGTAGAACTCAAACAGGCCCTTGAAATCAGTTTCCTCATTTTATAAATGAGGAAAATAAAGTTCAGAAAAAGATTAATTATTTGCTTAAAGCCACTCAGTTAGGAAATAGAGCTAATACTACTAGCCTATAAGGCTATGGAGTTAGATTTAAAGAGATATTAGAGGTTATATTGTCCAATTACTTCACTTTCAACAAAAAGTGCACAGGATCTTACACAGATCTAGATCACCCTGGAAGAAATTTCAAACAGAAGTTCTTAATTTACAGTTCCACAGAATGATGGAGTTCCTGGATAGATTTCAGGCAATCATTGGATTTGCATAAGAAAAATAATTACATCCTTATTTTCACAAAACCTCTAACTGAAGTTCAATATTTCTTTTAATTCTGAATGTAGGTAACATCATGTAGGATCCAGAGGCTACACCAGACTGCCATAAGACACAAAAATATAAAGGACCCCCATTCTGGACCAGATCATTCATTTTACAGATAAGAAATTCAAATACATGCAGGTGATTAGGCCTTCTGAAAATCATCTAGTATAAAGCAATCAGTCAACACTTATTAAATCCTACTCTATGCCAACCACTATGCTAAACACTAGAGATAAAAAGAAAAGGTCCCTGTTCATAAGGAGCTCACAATCCAATGAAGAACATGACATTCAGGAACCAGCTATAAAAAGAATAAACTGGAGATAATCAAGAGAGTGAAGTCTCTATAAATAAGGAAAAATTATCTGTAGAAGGTAGGATTTTAGCTTTAACTTGAAGGAATGTAGGGAAACCAGGAGGTAAAGAGGAAGAGGGAGAGCACTCCAGGCATGAGCTCCAGATAGTAAGATTGCCTAAAATTGGGAATTTTTTTTTTGTTCAAAGAAAAGCAAGAAAACCAGAGATAAGATTACATAGTTGCAAAGAGGGGGTGGTTGTAAAATATAAAAAGACTGAAAGGGACAGATTATGGAGGGTTTAAAATTCCAAATGGGGGATTTTGTATTTAATTCTAAAAGTAATAAGGAACTACTGGAGTTTATGGTAGGCAGGGATGGTCCTGACACAATCTTCTAAAGTGAGTAGAAGCAATACCAACCAATAAGTTATTGTATTTGTCCAGTAATGAGATAATGAGAGTCCGGACCAGGATGATGACAATGTCAGAGTAAAAAAGAGAATTATTCTCATGATATTAAAAAGATAGAATTGACAGGCCTTAGCACAGATTTGATATGAGGAATAAGACACAGGAGTCAAGGATCACATCTAAATTGTGACTAAGAGAAATATGGTGACCTTGACAGTAAGAGGCTTATTCAGAAGTAGGGGTGGGGGAAGATAATTATTGAGTTTAATATGTCTATAAGACATGTAGTTTGAGATTCCCAAAAGGCAATTGGAAATGAGAGATTACAGGTTAACAGAATGGGTGGGGTTAGATAAATGAATTTGAGAATCATCAGCATAGGGATGCTGGTTGAAACCAGGGGAGCTAATATATTGCCAAATGCAATTATATAGATGCAAAAGGGAAGAAAGCCCAGGATAGAATCCTATGGGAAAGCTAATGGGCCTGAATTGGATGAAGAAATAGCAAAGGAGACTGGGAAATGGTCAGAGAGAAGAGAAGAGAACTAGGAGACAGAATTATCACAAAAACATAGAGAAAATTAAGGAGAAGAGGATGAACAATGGTGTCAAAGACTGAACAGAAATCAAGCAGGATAAGTACTAAGAAAATACCATTAACACTAATACATTATTGGTGGAGTTATGAAAGAATCCAACCATTTTGGAGAGCAATTTGGAACTATGCCCAAAAAGTTATCAAACTGTGCAAACCCTTTGATCCAGAATTGCTGCTATTGGGCTTATATCCCAAAGAAATACTGAGGAGGGGAAAGACCTGTATGTGCCAAAATGTTTGTGGCAGCTCTTTTCGTAGTGGTCAGAAACTGGAAGATGAATGGATGTTCATCAATTGGAGAATGGTTGGGTAAATTATGGTATATGAAGGTTATGGAATATTATTGCTCTGTAAGAAATAACCAGCAGGAGGAATACAGAGAGGCCTGGAGAGACTTACATCAACTGATGCTGAGTGAAATGAATAGAACCAGAAGATTGCTGTACACTTCAATGTTGTATGAGGATGTATTCTGATGGAAGTGGATATCTTCAACATAAAGAAGATCCAACTCACTTCCAGTTGATCAATGATGGACAGAAACAACTATACCCAGAGAAGGAACACTGGGAAGTGAATGTAAATTGTTAGCACTACTGTCTATCTACCCAGGTTACTTATACCTTTGGAATCTAATACTTAATGTGCAACAAGAAAATGGTATTTACACACATATATTGTATCTAGGTTATATTGTAACACATTTAATATGTATGGGATTGCCTGTCATCAAGGGTAGAGGGAGGGAGGGGATAATTTGGAAAAATGAATACAAGGGATAATGTTATAAAAAAATTACTCATGCATATATAATGTCAAAAAATTTATAAATAAAATTAAAAAAAAGAAAAAGAAAAAAGAAAATACCATTAGATTTCATAGCTCAAGGATAATTAACAACTTTAGAGAAAGTTCTTTCACTTGAATGTTGAGGTTCTATTGAGAGTTAAGTAGAGAGTGAGAGAAAGGAAATGGAGATCTTCTTAAGGACATTAGGCATAAAAGGGAGGAAAAATATGGCATGATCACTAGTGGACATGTGGAGGAAGAGGAGAAAAGAATGAGAAAAAATATCTGAGGAAAGCCCTCAATTTTTTCATTTGGCAAGTTTCTCATTTGGAGAGAGGAGGGAATCATGGGAAGTCTGAGAAGGGTTGAAAAGAGCTGCTATAGTGAATGGGCTAGTGAGCTAAGAAAGGTGTAAAATGACTACCTTGCAACAGTAAACTCCCAGTTCAGTTTATGTAATATAAATTTGTTGTGGTCTCAGTCAGCATGGGATGATGACTTTTCTCCAGCTTTGTTCAGATGCCTATGTAAAAGTAATGGCGGCGTATAGAGGGAGTGATCCAAGGCTAAGGCTTGACAGGTCAAGATCAACGATATGACAAGGGAACAAGGGACTCAAAACAAACTGGCTCATTAAGGGGTCAAGATTGGAAAAGGAGGAGAGTGTAGATGTTCATCCCCAGAGTCCAGAGCTCTTTTTCCTCCACTACTTTGTTTCTTTTTCCTTCCCAGGGAAAAAAAAACACAGCAAAATATATTTACATTTTCTCCCTCCTTCAAAATAGTAAAAAGTTCTCTCTAGTTATTAGAATCAATTTCTAGGAGCAGGTTTTATTTTTCATTTTTATTTTCCTCTGCAAAAACTCTATTAGGTTCTCAACTCAAAATATGTCCTGACCATATAATTTAGCCGAATACTGTACTTCCAGAAGCCTATTTTCATCGTGGAATCAATTGTTCATCATGAATATAAATATAAGCCATATGCTCCAACTAGAAGTGCTATACTTTCAGGCTTGCATTAAAATCAAAGTTGCGTACATTGGACCTGGAATTATACAGACCCATTACCTGCATTCGAAATGGTACTGATTAAGTCCCTTCTAGGCCCAGCCCATTTCTGTGGAGATAATTAACTAACAGAAGAAGCTCTAACATTATAACGTCAAAAACTTCAGTATCATTGTGAACTCCAAGTGCCAATCAGGCTGGCTGCAAGGAGGTTTGCAAGACGGCAATGCCACCTACTGGCCAGGCTGTAGAGTGCATGGTCGCTGACCACGGTGCTGAAGGCAGATTCGGAGTTGTTTTCTATTGATTTGGTGTTGGTCGGATGGGATTTTGTCTTTGCTTAGCCCCGCCCTAGGAACGAGCGCCTGAGAAGGAGGAATAGAACCGTTTACTCTCTAGATTCATGTGAAGGAGCACACAACCCCCAAATCCTATTATCTTTTCCTGACTTTTCATTCAACCAGGAAATTTGATCAAGACCTGATCGGGACATTTAAGTAGTTTTATCTTTCATTATATGACTGAAAGCTGAGAATAACTTTCCTCCCATTGTCCTTCCCTTCACTCCTATCTTCATAAGGAATGGAAAAGTCCTGGCTATGTGGCAATCTTTTATGTCGGTTTGACATATGCTCCACTGAATAAGTCTGAAGGTTTGATAACAGCGTGAACACCCCAAATTAAACTATGACTAGTTGGGCAGCATCAAGATCACTCTTCCAATGAGCTCACTTACAGAAGCAATTCTATAGTGCTTACATTGCTCAGAGTTCTTGGAAAGTTCCTAGATAGATGACAATCTTGTATTTAGTTTGCATGTCACCTGCAACTCTCTCTCTCTCTCTCTCTCTCTCTCTCTCTCTCTCTCTCTCTCTCTCTCTCTCTCTCTCTCTCTCTCTCTGTCTCTCTCTCTCTCTCTCTCTCTCTCTCTCTCTCTCTCTGTCTCTCTCTCTCTCTCTCTCTCTCTCTCTTTCTCTCTCTCTCTCTCTCTCTCTCTCTCTCTCTCTCTCTCTGTCTCTCTCTCTCTCTCTCTCTCTTTCTGTCTCTGTCTCTGTCTCTCTCTCTCTCTCTCTCTCTCTGTCTCTCTCTCTCTCTCTTTCTGTCTCTGTCTCTCTCTCTCTCTGTCTCTCTCTCTCTCTCTCTCTCTTTCTGTCTCTGTCTCTCTCTCTCTCTGTCTCTCTCTCTCTCTGTCTCTCTCTCTCACACACACACACACACACACACACACACACATCAGCTCATTGAAAGCAGAGATTCTCTCACTTTTTTGGCTTTGTATGCCCAGCATTCAGCCCAAACTTGGTCCACAGTAGCAGGCATTCAATAAATGCTTGTTGAGGGACTTAATTGAACAGCAGTTTGAAGTAGAGTTTTGTAATGATCACTCAAAAAGTAATATTGTTGCTTATTATTTCCAATATTTTGGCTGATGAGAGAAGCATTATATTAGCCTATACCTGTATACTGCTGATGTCTTTTTTTGCTGAGGCCATTGGGATTAAGTGACCTGCCCAGGGTCACACAACTAGGAAATGTTAAGTGTCTGAGCCCAGATTTAAACTTAGATCCTTTTTTAAAAGGACTGATGTTTAAAAAAAAATACTTAGGCATGTTAAGGAGCTTCTATTCTGCCCCTTTCAGCTTTCTAGCTAAAAAGTTTTGGATGAATTAATTCAGATGTTTTACTGCAGGAATAGATACACCTTGAACTGAACATACTAAGACTTCCTATGTCTCTGATGTCTCTTAATTCGTGGAATTAAAACTACTGTACTCAAAGAATTAATGTTGTGGGTCATTTACAGGGCAATGATGAAGTATATGGTAGGCATGAACTGGCTATAACCCATCAGTGACAAAGAAATGATAAAGAGAATGAAGATAAGAATTATACCAGAATAATAAACTCATAGTGTAGAATAAAACATATTTTTGCACATGGCTAATATGGGAATTTTTTTATTCTGTATATTTGTTACCAGATATTTGTCCTTTTTTTAAAAGGCAAAGTAAGAGGGAAAAAATGAAGATTTTTGTTTGTTGGAAAAATAAGTTAACTTTTTTTTTAAAAAAAGAAGTATACCAGAAAAGTCACTGGATATATTGTTTCATTTAGACTTGGATTCAAATTCCTCTTCTGCAACCTAGTCACTTAACCTCAGGTAATTCTTTAAGACTATAAATTTCAGGAAAGATACTAATCTGCATCAGTAGAGGAAGTTGCTCACTGAGAGCTCCTTAAACTAATAAAAATCACCATCCTACGCTACCAAAAAATCATTTTTTTCCATAGCAAAATTACTGGGGGAAAGATGGATGTTTATTGTTTGGGAAATGGCTAAATATGTATAAAATATGTATGAGATAGGAGGTTATCATATAATATAAAATTTTGACTACGTAAAAACATTAGAAGACGTATTAACTGTAGAAGAAAGTAAGGAGGAGCAAAAAAATCATGTTTACAATGGCTACAATAATGTGGGATGGCTAAATAGTACAGTGGGTAGAACACTGGGTTTGGAATCAGGAAGATTCATCTTCCTGAATTTAAATATGACCTCTGACACTGTCTAGTTGTATGACACTGGGCAAGTCATTTGATCCTGTTTGCTTCTTTTTTTTTTTCCTGAGGCAATTAGGGTTAAGTGACTTGCCCAGGGTCACACAGCCAGGAAGTATTAAGTGTCTGAGGCTGGATTTGAACTTAACCTCCTGACTTTAGGGCTGATGCACTATCCACTTTGCCACCTAGATGCCCCCCTTTTTTTCATGGTTTTTCACAGGCTGTCTCCACACATTAAATGCATTCTCTCTTCACCTATATCTCTCAAAACCCTGGTTTTCTTCACAACTGAATTGAATTCTTAAGCAATCTCCTATGGAGGACTTTTCTCGATTCTCTCCCACACACTTCCTAGTCTTAATTACTCAAAAATTTTAAAGTATTTTCAACTATTAATTCTCTCCCAAAATTCTCAGTTTACACAATGGTGATAGTAAGCATCCTTCAGTTTTCCCACCCTTCCAATTACCAAAATGCCTTTTGATCTGTGACCTCCATTTATAAACTGACATCTGGTAGTTAGTGAGGCAATTAGACATCATTTATATATTATTTCTGCCTTGTTAACTGAGTTACTGTGTGATCAAATTATGGGATAATTTCAAGGAACTCAGACACATTTATGGTATAAACTATAATGTGTGTAATTTAAAAGTACCTACCTCCTGAGCTTTGTCGAAAAAACATTTTAGTTTCTATTTATAGAAATTAGACACACAGGAGATGCTTTCTTCTTACCACCTGGGGATAAAAGTTATCATGTAAGATTATAGACCTAGAGCTGAAAGGAACCATTGATAAGGTTTTCTCCAGCCCATTCATTTCATGAATGAGGAAATTAAAGCCAAGAATTAATGTGCTCAGGGTTACACAGAAAGTGTGAGCTAAGATCTGAACTCATATCTTTCTCAGTTCATGCCTAGAATTTTAACTTATCATGCTTTCAAATGATCAATCATGCAGATCCTATATTTTAGAGGTAGAAAAAATATTTAACAACTTCATTTAATAGAGAAACTGAGGCCTAGAGAGGCAAAATGACATGTTCACAGCCATATAGCTTGATTGAGTCAGAACTAGAACCAATTCTCAGGCTTTTCCACAATGCCACTATAATCATTCCATCATGTGCTTCTTAAAATAAAAGAAAACCTATAAAGTTTCTTTGACTGACATAGGTTTTTTGCCCCCAAGAAAGCCAGAATTTAGAGAGATTTGAAGCATTTTCTTTGTCACAAGAGCATCAATCAATCAGAATTCAAAGCTCAGTATATTAGAATAAAATTTTAAATGACCCATGAAAATTCTTAGACCAAATCCTATTGGGTAGGATTTCTAAGAGAGTCCAACATCAGTAATCTCCTGATAATTGTCAGTCAAGGCCTTTAGCTGAAAAAAAAGTGGGCTTTCCATGCCTTAAGTAAAAAGGCTGCTTAATAACAGATACTCATTTTAAAAGTTCTTTTTTCACCTTCACATCAATATCTTGTCAATTCAAAAATCATTTCTTCTATTTATGAGAAACTGACTAACCTTTCTTTAGGTTGCATGTCTGGCAAAAATGATTATCTCAAGAAAGATGAATAATAAGATTCCTGCCCTAGAATATACTGGCCAAAATAGATGTGGGAACACATCCTTTACTCAAAGGATGATTGATAAATATCCAGTTGGACAATGAAAAGGTCCAGCTGTGTCTAAGAAATGGATAGATAAAATAAACTGTGGTCCAGGCTGCTCCAAGCTCTAGGTTTACAGACAAAGCCAATATCAGCATGGCCCTAAAAAGTCAAGTCAACAAGCACATATTAAGAACCGGCCAAGTGACAAGCACTATGCTGAGCTTTGGGGAGCAGAGAGGAGAAGCCTTTGTTCACAAGGAGCTCACCATCCAGTGAGGAAGACAACATTCAAGCAATATATGCAAATAAGCTACATATGAGGTATATGAGGTAAATCAGAGAGAATCTCAGAGAGAAGGAATAACAGCAAAGGAAAACTGGAGTTCAAACCTTGTTTCATCTGTATGATCCTGGGAAAATTATTTAGTTTATTTTTCTTCAGTTTCCTCACCTGTAAAATGAGAATAATAGTACCTACTCTCAGGATTATGATAAGGTTCAGTATTTGTAAAGTGCTTAGCATAGTGCGTGGCACAGAGTAGGCTCTCTATAAATGTTTATTTCCTTTTTCCCTTCCCTGTTAGAAGTAAGCTCCTTGGGAGCAAGAATTGTCTTTCCTTTAGCTTATATTTATTTCCCCTGCATCAAGCACAGTTCCTGGTATACAAGAAGTGCTCAACACATCCTTGTTGACTTGTTGGTACAAAAAGGAAACTCTAAGTAAAGTTCAGCTCCTATTAGGAGAACTAAGGTCAAGATCCACTAAAATTTAGTCTCCAAAACTTGCCTCGTCCCTGAAAGGCTCACAAAGCTAGTATTTTTCAGAGTAAAGGCTTGAATGAAAGTCTTTCTGATTCCAAAGTGTTAGCACAGTTCCCTAGGATGCTAAATGTCCATGTGTGCATATAAATGTATGGAGCCTATATCAAGTTACAATTTTAATCATGTATATAAAGTCAATATATATCATGTTATATACATAAATCAACAAGCATCTTTAAGCACTTATTACATTCCAGGCACTGTGCTAAGTACTAGAGATGCAAAGACAAAAAAGAATACATTTCCTGTTCTCCAGGGGTTTTCATTCTTCCTAGAATATACCATGTACAGATATGTGTCATACATATAACATGTACATATATGTGACATATACACAGTTCATTAATATGACTTATGAAACAGCTCCAAGTTACCCTTATAAAGGAACGAGTTAGCAGCTGGGAAACTAGGAAAAGACTCTTTCAGAAGATCGTATCTGACCTGAGTTTTAAAGGAAATCAACAAGGGCAATTGGCAATGGAATCATTTGGACCAATTTATAGTTCATAATTCATGTTAAATGTTTAACCTATATTGGGTTGTTTGCCATCTAGGGGAGTGGGTGGCGGGAAGCGGGGGGAAATTTTGGAACACAATGTTGAAAAATCATCCATTTTGAAAATTTAAAAAAACTTTAATTAAAAAATAATAATTCATGTTAAGGGAGAGTTGAATTATTATTCCTAACAATGATGATAATACCTTGCTATGTTATTTAGAAGAAGAAACACATAATAACTTGTCCTCCCACTCATGTTTATCTTGAACAATAAATATCAGGAAAAGTGGGCCCTCTGAATGGACAAATTAGGCTTGAACAATGAGAACCGTTCAATAGTAAAATGTGCTACCTGGAGAAGTGGCAGGTTTCCTCTCCTTGGAGGTCTTCAAGTAGAGACTGGATCTTCACATGCATTTTCATGAGTCAGGAATGCTAGAGAGAAGATTTTTTTATCATGGGTACATGAAATTTTTGGCCACTAAAGTCCCTTCCAGCTACAACTTTGTGCTATGATTTGTGGAGTAAGGTTATTTTCTGACAATATCAAGGCAGTCCCATCTTGATTAAAACTATGTCCTATGGAAATGGGAGCTGGGTAAAGGGACACTGATATAGAACTGGCTCTAAATAGAACTTAAAAAATAAAAAGTTGATCACTTTTCATATCTGGGTCTCAATTTCTTCATCTGTAAAAATGAGATCAGAATAGATTACTCTGAGATCTTTTCTGTTTCTAAATTTATAGTTTTATGATTTCATGAAGTTAGCATTAAATGAGATAAAAATTGTGAAGCACTATGTGCCTGGCACATAGTAGAACTATCTAATATAATGAGGATGAGGATAATGAGGATGAGGATGATAATGATGATGATGATGATGATGATGATGATGATGATGATGATGATGATATAATTATCTCTCAATAACAAATCCTGGTTACTTTGGTTCTGCATTTTGGCTTTGGAAAACATACACACACATCAGATTGGAAATAGGTTACTGTTGAATAGAATTCAATTGAAATAGCACTGTCTGACAGTGAAGAAGAAAAGAAAAACTGCATAGATAAACAACCTCCCAAAAATGGCAACCTGAGTTCATTTGGTATAGGAAAAAACAGCTCAACATACTATTGTATTTTAAGAGAGTACATTAACTGACACATAACAGAAACCCTTGAGTTTCAAGAAAAGGTTTAATTATGCGTATTGTATACTCTCTGTTTAAGAGAACAGAAGTGGGTCATGTGCTAGAAAAGCTTTTAAGAAGATTCAGAGACAAAAAAAATCTTAGAGGTCATCCATCATATTACTACAACTTTTAAAAGTGCCTGGAATCTACTCTTATCATCTTATATATCTGGAAAACTTACATATATATAATAATAAATAACAATAATTGCTAGTATTTTTAGTACTTTAATGCCTACAAAGCACTTTATAAATTCTAACTTATCACCACAATCCTGGAAGACAAGTGCTATTATTATCCCTATTTCACAGATGAGGATACTGAGGCAGGAAGTGATGTGAAATGCCCAGGATCACAGAGCTAAGTTAAGATGTCTGAGGAGAGATGTAAATTCAGATCTTGATTTTGTTCACTTGGGTCACTTAGCTGCCAGGAAGGCTGGACAAATGATGGAACATTGTATACAGTTTTGATAAGCAAGTGCTTCATGTACAATATTTTCATTTAAGCTAATTTTATAATAATAATGATGATAGCTAACATATAGTGCTCACTTTGTTTCAGGAACTGTGCTAAGTTCTTTACAATGAACAATTCTTTTGTCATTGCTCCTGAAGAACTTTTAGATTCTGTGATTCCTAAGAATTTTTTTATATTTGCATAATCATTAGAAATTCTGAAGTTTTTTGATATTTTCTTAAGGGCAACCACTGGCAAATAATTTAGTACTTCCCTGATCCATTTTAGGAAGCAGGAAAGAAGTAAACAAAGAAAAAAACAATAAATTCCAAAGCCTTCTGTGTTTGGAATTTTTTGCTTTTTATTTTGTTTTCCTTTTTTCCTCCTTTCTTTCTTTCTTTGTCGCTTGCTTGCTTACTTTATTTATATTTGTACTCCCAGAGCTTTACACATTACCTTGAACTTAAGTGTGTAATAAATGACTCTTGACTCATAAAATCTATTTACAAGATTTTCCTCTTGATTTTAGACTAGAAGTTCAATGATGAGTTCAAGAATTGAATCATCGAAATGTAGGAAAGTTCATATGAAGAGACAAAGAGGAAATCATGCTCAGAAGTACAATCTGCCCCTAGACTATAGCTATGGAAATAAAGACAATAATATCAACAATAAACCTTCCAGTCAATCTAGATTATCTATTCTCAAAACAAACTTTGCTCTTTCTTTCTTCCAAGACTAAACTTTAACTTACCCTGTTCCTGACATCTGACATTCCCTCTTCCTCTTCCTGAACTATTGAATTTTTAAATAATCTTAAAACCTAACACAAATGCTAACTTCTCCAGGAATCCTTTTCTGGTGGTTTACAGCAACAATAACAATATTTTCTCCATTGAACTTCATATGGTATTTAATTCTGAACTGTTGCATTGATTATATAAAATTGCCTCATTTTCTGCACTGATAGCTCATTTCCTTGCTATATTGTAAACATATATATTGTACATAAGTATATATATATATATATATATATACATATATATATGTATGTATACATATAAACATTTATATGTTTATGTACTTATATATAAGCATTCCCTTGCTATACTGAAAGCATATATACTGTAAGCATGTAAATGATCAGGAATCATGTCTTATTATAAAGTTTGTAGTTTTCTCAGTTCTCAGCCCACAAAAGGCAATTAATAAATATTTCTCAAATTTAATTTATTTAATTTAATCAATTTGTCCTGACCCAAAGAAAGATTGGATGTAAAATGCTATATCTACATTAGTGAGTTTTAAAAGCATGTCTGGCACATAGTAAGTGTAAATAAATATTTTATCTATGCCAATTTAGTATATCAAGTTCCAATCCCTTCTTAACATACAGTTTAAATGGTCATGTTATAATTGTTTATAATGACTAAATAATCAGCAATAAAACAACCTTCCAAATATAAGAATAAAAATTAAAATTTCAGATGAAGCTCTATGCATCCTTTTTTCCGTTTTCATTATATTGCTAATTTTAATGTATGATAATTTTAACATAATACATGTATTATAATATATAATAAATACATATATTGTCTGTCTCTCCTCAAAATTGTTTTTTGTGTATTTTTTCAGAATTTTCTTATTGTGGTTATTAATAATGATAATAATAAATAACTATTTAGGGCTTTAAAATTTGCAAAGCTTTTTATATACATAATCTCATTTTATCATCATAAGAAGACTTCAAGGCAAGAATTACTGGTATTATCCCTATTTTTCAGATATAGAAATTGAGGCTTAGAGGGTGTAAGTGATTAGCATCTATGATCACACAGGCTAGTGTCTGAGAAAGACTTTTAACCTAAATCTATCTCTTTCTCCAGGCTGCATTATTTCACATAAAACTTCTCAAATTTCTTTGTCTTCTTCATATTTGTCATTTGTATTGGCCCATAAATTCTATCACGTTGCCCCAAGCCCCAACTGTTGAACACATGGATTGCTTCAGGTGCGTTGCTACTGTAAATACTTTTCCAAAGAATATTTTTGTATAGCTAGATCTTTCCCCATCCCTTCATCCTCACCCTATCCTTACTCAATACCATTCTCAATGCATAATTCATGTAATGAATTCACTGGGTGAAAAAAAAAAAAAGTAGGAAAAAGTGTCCTAGCTCCTATTTTATTGTCATATATTGTTTTACAAAAAGACTGCATATATTCATTGTTCCACCATATAACCAGTAACTTGGGTTGTTGCCCTACTGTCCCACTAACAAAGAGTTGTATCATTTTAACTATCTTTATTTTGTATAAAATTGGTGTCATAGGGTTGTTTAATGTGTATTTCTCTTATCACTAGAGAGTTTGAATAATTTTCAGGTGATTGTTATTTCATTTCTTCTTTCAAAAACTGCTTGCTAATATCTATCAATTATCTATTGGATAATAGAGGTGAGTCATGTATTTCTTAGAGTGACATATGTTGCAAAGGGCTTTTTTGTTTGTTTTATTTTATTTTATTGCCTATCCTGTTTATTTCTTTTTTATTTAGTGAATTATTTTTTTGTGGTACAAAAACTTTCCATTCTATATAATCATATTTGCCTATTTTGTATTCTGTATATTCTTTCTTTTTATTAAATACTGAGAATATGTTTTTTTTGTTTTTTTTTTAATTTAATAGTTTTTATTTACCAGATATATGCATGGGTAATTTTACAACATTGACAATTACAAGAATTTGAGAATATGTTTTTGCTTTGTATTTGTGATTTTGTTTTTCTCTAATTTATATTAATTTAGAAATATTTAGAAAATTGATCCATTTAAAATTCACTATGGTATATGATGTAAGAGGTATATCTAATTCCATTTCTTGCCAAATTGCTACTTAATTTTAAACATTTTCATTAAATCATATATCCCTTTCTTTAGGGCATTGTTATTTTATTTTTTTAAATATAAGTCCATTGTACATTTTGATTCTATTTTTAAAATGTTCTAAAATTGAAACCCAGAATTCTAGTTAATTCAGAATTAGAACAAAGTATATATTAAAAACTATCATATCTTAGGTTAGTAGGTGGGAGAGCAGTGCAGATGGGGCAGAGGGGCAGAGAATAGGAAGTATATGTAATAGTTGAAGTAGCTAGGTGGTGCAGTGAATAGAGGGTAGGGGACTAACTCTTTCTGAGTTCAAATCTGGCCTCAAACACTAGTTGTATGATCCCGGGCCAGATATTTAACCCTGTTTACCTTGGTCTCCTCATCTGTAAAATGAGCTATAGAATGAAATGGCAAACCACTTCCACCCTCTTTGCCAAGATAATCCTAAATGGAGCTATAAAGAATTGGAAACAACTGAAACAACTTAACAGCAGCAGCAAATGTGATAGGAGGTACAGTGACCTGGAGTCAAAAGAACTTGAGTTCAAATACAGCCTCAGATACTTGCTACCTATGTGATCCTGGGAAGGTCATTTAAATTCTGACTACCTCAGTTTCCTCATCTGTAAAATAAACATTTCTTCAATGAATTTTTTGGTGCAAGACTAAGAGGGCTAAAAAACTGGAGGACTAATATGATTCTATTCTATTTTAAAATTCAGTAAGCATTTATCATTTGCCTACTATATGCTAGCACTCTCCCAGGCAGTAGGAACACAAAGGCAAAAATGGGATAGTTTCTGCCTCAGAGATCACATTCTATTGTGGGGTAACAAATAGAATTTCTATTAATAAATACAAATTGCTTGGAGCCAGAATGTCTTGAATTTGAATCAAGGCTTCAAATATTTACTAGCTATATGATCCTGAACAGGTGACTTCAGCTGCCTAACTCTTAGTTTCCCTATCTATAAAGTTAGAATGATAAAAGTTCCTCCTTTATAGAGTTGATATGAAGATCACATAAAATAGCATAAACTGCATTACAAGTCTTAAACCTTATGTTAGTCCCTTTAAAACTCATATGTAAAATGAGAATTTTGGGTGGGTGTCCACTGAGGTGTCTTCCAGACTTAGGCCTTCTACTCTATAATATAGAGTAATCGAGTATGTCTGCAACCAGAGAAAGAACGAAGACTGAATGGAAATCATCACATGCTATGTTCACTTCTTTTTTCTGTTTTTTTTCTTTTCCATTGTTTTTCCCTTTTGTTCTGATTTTTTTCTTCCAACACAATTCATAAAAAGATATATTAAAAATAAATAAACTTTTTAAAAAAGAGTGAATGAGTTTATCCTCCTTGTGCTGTTAGAAATATCAATATTCAAATCTTTTGAAAATATATGAGATATATATTTATTTGAAAAGAAAATTTGTCATTTGGGTTCTAAAAAATCACTAATACAGGATGGAACAGGATGGCTAGATGATTCTAAGAAAACAAAACTAGGTTTTTAATGGACTTCAAATTTAAATGAAAATCATAGTCCCAAAGGTTAATATCATCTTAAGGTCACCTAAGAAAGCCGTAACTTTCAGAAACAAGGAGCTTCCAATCCTACTAAGTGCTTGCTCTGGTCATTCATTATGTATAGTTTTGTGTTTGACTCTGGATGCCACGATTTATGAAGAATTATAGAGAGAGAATATTCAAAGGAAAGCAATTCAAACTCTAGAGAAACTGGCTACCATTTCACTCATGGACCATCTAAAAGAACTGGGATGTTTAACTTTGGAGAAGACTGGAGAAGGACATGACTGCTTCCTGCAAGTATATGAAGAAAGGTTGTCATATGAGGAAAAAAAGATTAAATATGTTCTGTTTGGCCTGAGAGGACAAAACTGAGAGTGCTAGAAAAAAGAATTTAAGCAGGCAGACTTTCTCAGAATTAGAGCTATCCCAAGCCATCATCAGTTGCCTCCGGAGACCTCCACATGATAGGACTATAGATCTTTGGATCATAAATTAAGAGCTAGACCTTAAAAATTGTTTTATAGATGAAAATATTGAGATCCACAAGGTTATACAGACAGTAAATGAAGAGTCAGAATTTGAACACAGTTCTCTGATTATAAATCCAGCACTTTTTTTTTTTTTATTCTACACCATGCTTCCTTCCTAGTATCACTGGTGGTCAAGTGAGAGGAGAATGGGCACTTGGAGACATCATAAAGAATATTCCTACTTAGTGAGAGGTTAAACAACAGAGCCTCTGAGGTCCTATTTAACTCTGAAATACCCTGGTTCTATGATTATTGTTGAATAACCACCTAGAATCAGAATGTCTTATAATTTTTCATCCCTTTGCCTCTAGCAGCATTGTACATAGATTACCAGTTTCCTCATCAAATTATCATTCAGTTAGGAGTACTGACAAGAAATGTATTTAACAATTAAAATTCCATGGTAATTTCACACTCAACAATGTCTTGTGTTCATAATTTCATTATTAAATCTGATTGAATATGATTAAATATGGCCTCTACTTTCCAAAACGGGTTGCATGATGGATTTAAATGAACTCATTAGTGGTTAATGCTGCAGAGCTCTTTCTAAATGCTAATGTTTAGCAGCTTTTGGCTCATTAATTAATTTAAAGATGGTGCCATAATCAGAGCTTTCAGTCAATGACCATCTACTACTTTTTATTATTAGATAATGCTTGTTTGCAAGTGAAGAGAAGAAATTTAATTATTTCAATAATAGAAATCTGACACAAAAATGCTCCCCAACTATCACACAGAATATGGGGAAAGTATCTTATTTTCATAAAGGAGATGGGAATTGGGGGTGGGGAAGAGAAGAAATAGTCATGTAAGCAATAGCTCTAGAAGTTTATAGGACCTATAATATCAGCTTGGTCTTAGTCACATAGTGTATTAAACATTTATTAAGCACCTACTATATGCCAGCTACTATGCTCAATTCTGGAGATACAAATAAGAAAAAGAAAGATACTTCCTTCAGGGAAGATTACAAACTAATAGGGAGAAACAACATATAAAAAGAGGCTTAAAAAGGAGGTGGTAGTGAAGGGTAACTGGAGTAGAAATATGAATAGAAACCAAACAGTAATGAGCTAGTACTTGATCCAGTTCCCTAAATAATATGGTTAGTACACGGAAATTATCCAATATTTAGGAATTATGAAACTGAGAAGTTTAAGTTATCCCAGAGCAGTGTTGGGTCACATTCCCCAGAAGGGGGAATAATCATCACACTGCATCTAAAAGTCCTAGGAAAACAGAATCACTTATTTAGAGCTGGGAGGAATAAAAAAGATCATCTTATCTAAAACTTTTATTTAAAAATTATCACTGAGGTGCAAGCAAATGAGTTGTCCAAAGTCAAACAGGAAGTCAATAGCAGTCAGAATTAAAACCCCAGACCTCTGACTCAAAATCCAGCACTCTTCATTATAAATCCATTAATAAGCAAACTTATCTTCGGTAGACTAAATAAATAATGTGACTCATACATATGTATTTCTATGTTTAATGCATGTAGAGGTTGCTGTAGTGAACAGAATGCAATTCCACTAAAAAGCAGAACTGAATTCCTAGTAGCTTTCAATCATTCATGTGCTCAGTCAACAGAAAATATTAGAAAAGCTTCAATCCATTGGGGGTCTGTGGAATCCCTTGATATTATAAAGTTTCTCAGACTTAGAAAGGTGGGAAACCATTAACCTATTGCTTGCATGGCAAAAAGCTTTGATCCAATTAAAAATTTCCTTTTCCAGCCAGTATCAGGCTATAGATCTTCATCATGTTGTGCAATCTGAGGAATAACCAGGCCCTAAATCAATCAACAAGCATTTATTAAGTGCTCCCTATGTCTCAGGTACTAGGAATACAACTACAAAAACCAAAGTCCAGAACAAAAAGTGTGCATATTAGTAAATAAAAAGTGAGAGGTCGGTTGGATAATTATTTTTTTTAAATAATGAGATTCTAGGTGTCAATTCTCAGGAAGAACAATCTATCAATCCATCAGAAGAGTAAATAAAGTCTAGACATTTCTTATCAATAATCAATAGTTGATAAACATTTATTAAGAAGCTAATATGTTTCAGGCACTGGGTTACACTAAGGATGTAAATAAGGAAAATCCATTTCCTGCCCTCAAGTAAACTGCAATCTAATGGAGAAAGACAATACCTAAAAAGAAACCGTAACGGGAGAGAGGGAAGAGGAGGACCCAGGAGGAATCCAGAATGAGGATGCTTTCTTGGACAGTCATTAGTGGGGAAAAAAAATGATATTGAATAAATTAATATATCATAGGCATAATATGGGAGATTTTCTAGTTTAACTATGTCTATCTGGTATATTGGTTTTTCTTTAATTTTAATAAGAACGGGAGATAAAATAAATGTTGATTGAAATAGCATTTTAATTTTTAAGATATAAATATATACATTTATATGTGTGAATACATGCAGGTGTATGCACATGCATATTATATATTTATATGTATTGCAAAAGTCTTAGTACAATTTAAAGCTTTTAAAGTCTGCACCAAAACTTTTTGGACATGATAGATAGATAGATTTTAGAAAAGTCCTTAATCAATTTAAAGCTACTAAAAGAAGAGAAATTATACCCTTCGGAGAATGCATTCAGTTTGGTTGAGGATTCTGGTTCCGATCTGTGGCTTTTGCACAAAATAGCAAGCCAAGTCAAGAACCAAGGAATGCTTGGCAGCTCAGAATGGAATCTTGCGGCCCCCCTCTAAGCCAGAAGCAGTGAGGAAGGAGTAAGAAAGTGCTCTTTGCACCGGTTGTGTCTAGGATAAAAAACCCAGCAGCATCTGACTCCAAATGGGAAGCCACTCTTTGTTCTCAGATGGTGAGAATCCTCAATTTCTACTTCCATTGAGTTTACATGATTGATTTTCCCCTCAGATTCCTGAATTCAGATAAATCTTTCCAACACTGAATAGAAAATACATTTGTCATCAATATCTCCTTTCTCCCGAGTACTGGATTTATGGGAATAATCACCAGAAGTGCGCATTTGCACACTGAAGGGGCTGCAGTGGTCCGGTCCCCTCTGGAGAATCCGAAGCCCCCTCCACAAGGGTCCTGAAGCAGGCAGCTGTGAGCATGAGGCCGTGCCAACATTCTGGGGAAAAATGAGGCCCATTAAGAGATGATTACATTTCTAGAGAGATTGAAGATCTTCCTATGTGCCAATATTGGACTTGATAATTAAAAACAACAAAGTGTGTAATTTACAAAGCAATGAAATTCCACTCTTAAAGGTCAAGCTATAATTTATTACTGCACTTAATTTTTTTCCCTTTCATTTTAAGAAAAGGGGAAAAATAAACAACCAGAAATTGGAACACAAAAATCCATCTTTTGATTTTCTATTTAACGTGAGTGACAGTTTGGCAAAGAAGGCTCCAAACTCTGGAAGAGCCTACATCTAATGCAGGCTTACTGAACAACCCTGAGCAAGTCACTGAACTTATCAGTACCTAAACATGAGGAGGGTAGGGAGGAAGGAGTCAGGAGATAGGCAAAGTTTCAAGATTATAGCCAATTCTTGTTGGCACTGTGAGCTTGGGCAAATCATTTTACTTCTCTTTTCTTATCTACAAAATGAGTGCATTGGTTTAGATGACCTTCAAGGACCTTTCCAACTCTAATGATCTATGATAATTGATTTTATCCACAAGAAAAGCCTGGAATGGAAATCTACTGGCACAGATACCCCCCAGCCGACTAATCTAATCAGCACCTTTCCCATTTTAACATTGACTCTCCCTCACTCTTCAAATTTCATAATCTTGACAGATCATAATTATTGCTAATCTTAAATATTTACTGAAAATGCATTTTTAATTTCATTCTTAATATATCATCATTATTTTGCAATTCACTGCTTTCATTGTCTTTGAAATGTACTAAACAGCAATTGACCTAAATCCCATCAGTAATTAGGATAATTTGCCTTGATAGCTTCCAGGATTCACTCAGTCCATGCTAGGTATTTTAAAGAAGAAGAATAAAAAAGTATCAAAAGGCTTATAAGTTGGACTTGGACAATGTACAATTCCTTGCATTTGCATTGGGGGAAATCCCTTAGAAATTGCAACTAAGCCTAGTAAGAAATATGTGTCAAACCTACTGGATGTGGTGGTGGGAGGGATTTGCTGTCTTACTCCAAGATTTTAGAGACTTTCAAAAATTGTTAACATTTTATATGTCCCCTCCCCTTTTCCTCCTCTTATAACCATCCCTTATTAGCAAAAAAATGAAATAAAGAAAAAAGATTCAGCAAAATCAACCAATATATCATCTGAATTTTATAGTATATTCATTGTTCTACTCACTTCTGTTAAAGAGAAGTACATTTTCTTATCTCTTCTCCTGAGTGAAGGTTGGTCATTGTAACTGCAAAGTTTTCCACTTCATTTTGTTGTGGCAGTTGATATATTCATTTATTTTGTTGTATTCATTTTATACTAGCAGTTGGTGGTAGCTCAGTGGGTAGAGTACTGGCCCTGGAGTCAGAAAGAGCTAAATTCAAATCTAGCTTTAGATACTTCCTAGCTATGTGATCCTCAGCAAGTCACAATCTCCAATTGCTTGACAAAATGGATCCATTGGAAAAAGAAATGGCAAACCACTCCAGAATCTTTGTCAAGAAAATCCCATGTGATGGCAAGAAATTGGAAATTAAATGAATGCCCATCAGCTGAGGAATGGCTGAATAAATTATGACATATGAATATAATGGAATAGTATAGTTATAAGATATAATGAATAGGCTGATTTTAGAAAAGCCTGGAAAGTCTTACATGAACTGATGCTGAGTGAAATGAACAGAACCAGGAAAATATTGTACCCAATAATAGCAAGACTGATGATAATTTATTATAGACATAGTTCTTCTCAGCAGTGTTATAATCCAAGACAATTCCTGTAATGTCTGGGGCAGCTCTCTGGAGGATCTTGGACCTGCCTTGGTCTTAGTGAAGGAGTGCAGGAGGCAGGAGAGCCACAGGAGGATGGTCAAAGATGGAATGTCTCATTTCCAGTCCTCTCAGCCCTTAAATACCTCAGTATGATTACATCTTTACAGCACACTAATTATGTGTGAACTAGAAAAATGATGGGTATTACATCATCATACTAAGTGAACTAGAGAACCATCGTCTCATCAATCACACTGAGTTAACACCCTGCTGTAAGTATCCTTGTTTCAAGTATACTTTTCCAGAGTTCCAGCCCTCTACAAATTCCAATAGACTTTTGATGATAAATGTCATCCATATCCAGAGAAAGATCTATGGAGCCGGTATGCAGAATGAAGTGTATAATTTTCCCTTTCTTGCTTTGTCTTGTTTCTTTTTGTGGTTTTTCTTTTTTGTTCTGATTTTTCTTTCCAACATAGCTCATATTGAAATATGCAAAGAAATAATAATAATAATAAAAATGCAATTAAAAAGAAAGCCCCAAATAGGGTTGTGAAGAATGACTGAACAACAACATTAAGTCATTGTATATTCTGATTTCCTGATTCTGCTGACTTCATCAGGTTTTCTATGTTTTTTATTCTTCATATTCATTTCATTTTCCCCATTTCATGTTTCCCCAGTTCTTTCTTGTTTTAGATCTAGCTACGATAACAAATTACTTAAACCTCACATCAATGATAAAGACCAAAAACAATTTACATAAAACAGTGGGAACTAAATAGCAATCATTTCTTTGAAGTATTACTTCCCTCTCTATCCTTAGATTTCTCACATAGCCTATTTGCACACCCAACTCAAACTCTAGATCTGATTGGATCTAACTGTTAGTCTAACAAAAGATTGCGTGTCAAAGTATACATGATGTGACAACACATTTAGGATGCACTTATTTCCCAAAGATTGTCTTTGACAAAATGAATATGCTCATCCCCCAAAGAATTTTGCAGAATAACAAAATGTCTGTGTTGAAAGGGACCCCAGCAACCATCTAATACAGAGGTTCTTATATATATATAATTTATTTCCTTTGTTCTCATATATTTTACCTATGTTCTTAAAAACATGATTCCTTAAGAGTCCACAGGCTTTCTTCATTAAACTATCAAAGGAATCCAGGCCATACACAGAAACACACACACAATTAAGAAACCAGATCTAGTGGGATCCATGTACAAAATGAATCTCCACTACATTGCCCTCAACAAATGGTGATCCACTCTTTAAAGATTTTCAATGAGAGGTAATCCATTATCTCCCAAGACAGCTCAGTCTACTAGGAACCTCAAACTAAGATATTGTACAAGTTGGCTATCTCTAACTACTGCATGATCTTAATGATTTTTTTTTAATCATTTATTTCTTGCCCCAAATAGGGATTCTTCAACTCTTTGATTCTGACTCATGGCTGTATGTTCTGTTTTTATTCAATTAAATATGGAGAATTTAGAGTTCATCTCTTTTTTAAAGACTTAATTTAGTCCTAATTTAGACCTAATTTAGAGTTCAGAGACAAAACAAACTGTTATCATTGTTCTGCTAGTCTAAAACACCATCATTAACTGACAAAAAGGAATCTTGAAGAATTGTGAGGATGATATATTTTTTTCAAATATAGTCAGATATGAACAAATTAAAGCCATTTCTATTTAAATAAAAGAATCATTAAATCACTATTGATTAGAAGTAAGTGCTAGTATTATTCTTATTTTACAGATGAGGAAACTGAGACTAGTTTGAATTTATTTTTTCCTGATGCTAAGGTGCAGTAGTCTAGCCATCTAGCATCTTCTGAAATTCAGTCAAGGAAAACAAGTCAATACATTGACCAAGTCTAAAAATGTATTTCTTTTCATGTCTCCAGTCTAAGGTCTCTCTGCTGAAAAAGAGGGTGCCCCATCATCAGTCTTCCAAAGTCAGGATGGAGGGATGTCTTCTCAACAAAGCCATGGGACTATGGTTTCCTTTTCTACGTCTTCATTTTCCATCATTTTAAATGATGTCTTTGCTAAGGTCATTTCTAGTTTGAATGCTGCCATTTTCTTTTGGAGCTAGGGGTTTTAAAAGAAGGTTCAGTTTTCAGGGATTTGGATAAAAGAGGATGTTTTTGTATGCAATCTATAATTTCATTGATGATGGAAGTTCCTGATGAAACAGGTATTCCACCAATGCAGATAGCTTTTCAACTTAATATGGTAGAGAGTTGCCTTAGAGGTACTAAGAACTTAAGTGACTTGGCCAGTCAGATGGTATCAAAGAAGGAACTTCAGATTTTCCTGAATCTGAGACCAGCTACATTCCCTCCACTGTGCCACCAAAAACAAACAAACAAACAAATAAATAAATAAACAAACAAATATGTATAATTAAATTGGAGGGACAGGGATCCATGCTCAACAGCAAGAGCTTTGAGAATTAATTTGTCCTGATAACTGATAGCACTGAGTCACATACATTGTAAACTATCAAATACTAATTGAGTAGAACAACCTGGATCCCTAGATTTCCGGCACTGGAGGCTCTTAAAAATAGCTGGGTTTATTTACATTTTTGGAAAATGACTGTGTCAAAAACATACAGAAGTTTAAAAAACAAGAACAACCTCCCTGCAATTTGAGAGAAAGGAACAGAATGATTCTCTCAGTCTGCTTTTAAAAAAAATTATGCCCTTTATCATGGAGCACTTGAAATATCTGCAATCTTTTGGAGGCATCTTCATCTGAATAGGTCTGTGGGCTGTTATTTTACACTGTGAAGAAGATTAGTTGGAAGCATGAAAATTGACTTTAAAAGGAAAGAAAAACACCATTTTTACACTCAATCTTCCAGCATTTATTTTCTATTTCCAAAGTATGTTTCCTTTTCCAATTTATTGCCAGCTTCATCTTAAAGTGTTTGTATGTGTGAATGTATGTGAGGGGTAGGGGAGTGGGTAACATAAAATGCTTTGAGGAGACTTGCCATCTTCATGGAGGTAAAGTTACCTAAGGGTCTGTCCTTGGTCTTGCCTCCAGACCTCAATCATTCATGGTCTCATCTAACGTACTAGGCAGATGATTATCAACTGAGCTTCTCATCTTCAAAGGAAAAGAAAACTTAGATTTAAACGTCCCATCAATACCTAAACTCAGCATCCCAGAAACTGAGCCGCTCTCTTCTGGCTGATCTCCTCTTCCTAACTCCACTCTTTCTAACACTGGCATTGCTGGTTTCTGAGTCTGGCTCATTGATCACCTCTCCTGTCTACTGACCAAGACTTGTTTTTGTAGCCAGTCCAGCCTCCCATGACCACTGACCAGGATGATTTCAGTAGCTCCCTAAGGGCCTTCTTTCCTACAAACTATGCTCCTCCAATTCATCCCTCATAAAGGCCATCACATTGGATCATGGGATCAGAGGTGTGGAGCTGAGAAAAACCTTAGAGACCATCTCATTCTCTTCCATGTTTTATAAAAAAGAAATCAAAGGATCAAGGAAGTGGCTTGCCCGAGGTTATAAGGTGCTAACGGAAATCTGAGATTGTTACACTTTTGTTCTTATTTCTAGTTGGGAGCCCAAAACATGGTCAGTGATCTAACTTGTGTTATCTTGAATAATGAAAAATCGGTCAGTGTTAAGTTTAAACATCCTCTATGCAGATAGATCTGATTAAACTAATTAGGATTGGATTCATTCTGATGTCAATTAATAGTAATAGGAATAATAATTATAGCTAGTATTTATATAGCAAAATTATGTGCCAGGCACTATGCTAAATGCTTTATAAATAGTATCCCATTGGCTCCTCACAACAATCCTGTGGGGTAGGTGCTATCATTATTTTCATTTTTTATTTGAGGATGCAGAGGTAAACTTGCCCAGGACTTATTTAACTATTAAATTTGAGGCTAGATTTGAACTCAAGGCCTTCCTAGCTTCAAACCCAATATCCTATTTCCTGTGTTCTTGCATGCCTTCAGTTTTGTTTCCAATAATTTAGTTTTTAGCAGAGGAACTTTTAAAATGGCAAAATTCTGAAGTCCTGAAAATCCTCCTTTCAGATGGTTTAAGGACCCTCCACCCTTCCTTCCATTCTGAAGAGCAGACATGGCTATTATAGTCTTTCCGGTAAAATGATCATTACTGTCTACTTTGTCCCCACATCCTAAGGTCTTTCCAGCACTTAATACAGTGCCAGACCAGTAGGTGTTTAATAAGTGCTTATTGACTGACTCTAGACCTTATCTTCTACCCAACTCCTCCTATTTATTCTTCTCTCTGCAACCCCAGAGCTCAGTCCTTAATAAATGCTCTTTAATTCATTCATTCAAAACGTTCTCATTTCCTCCTCTGAGATTCCCAATTTTTTCTCCAAAGCTCAGTTCAGGGGAGGTTTGTCTGAGCTTCCTATGTCCCCCAAATTGTTTTCTATTTTATTTGCAGATTGTGTGCATATCATCTCTTTCTCAAGAGAAGGAAAAGTCTCTAAGTGAAAGAGAAGGCTTTGTTTTGCCAGTGGATGATCGGTATTTAACTGCTTGCTAATTGGCTGAATTCAGATTTTGTGACCCCAAGTTTGCTTTTCCTATTCACTGTACCCTGATATATAGATTTGGTCACGTCACTATTTGGATTTAAAAGAGGCTTCCACCCCCACTCACAAGTGAAGAAAATTCTTTAATGGATATGTGTTCCCCTATAGTGATGGTTGGCAACCTAGCCAAGCTAGCCCGTCCTGTCTGCTGTCCTAGTTCTCCCATTGGTTTACCACAGCTTCCCCCACGGGGACCCTAACCCAGGGAACTTAGCTGGTTATAACATTAACAAAAAGACATAAGATGAAATTGCAACTCCAACCACCTGGAGGCCCTTTTGTCCTAATCTGGGACAAACCTAAACAAATGAGATCCCACAGAGATGAGCTCCAATGGCTGTCAATGTTGTTGTTCTCTGCTGAGGCAGTAAAAATGACCATAGAAAGCTCTTTATTGTGAACCACAATAGCTAAATGTGCATCAGTCGGCATTATCCAACTCTCTGTGGTTATAGCTCATCTTAATCATCTAACTGTGTGGTCCTGGAACTGAGTCTTCTCTAAAAAGTTGTGAAACTCCCAATGCCTTGTACAGTACCCCGCACACAGAAAATATTTGATAAAAATGTTGGTTGACTTTCTAAAAGGATCACACAACTAGATCTGGAAAAGATCTTAGAAAAATGCTAATCCCATTTTTTTATCTTACAAATAAGAAATCTGGGCACTAGTTGCCCAAAGTCACAGAGGAAGAATTGAACTCAAACAAACTCAGGTCCTCTAATAACAGAATCTTAAGTTAGAAGGGACTTTTGAATAATTTGGTACAACTGAACAGGAGTCCATAGCATCATAGCCAAGTTCTTACTAAGCCTTCCCTTGGGGGGATGCTCTCTCCTTCCTTCTGAGTCTCCTTCCTTCCTTGGCCTTCTTTACAATCTATATCACACCTTTAACAAGATCACCTTCCTGCTCCATCCCTTTCCTCCCACTCTTTCCTTCTGACATCACTTACACTACATATATTATTATAGACCTTTTTTTTATGTTACCTCTCCTATTAGAATGCAATCTTGACCGTAGGGATTATGTTTTTACCTCAATAGAGCACCAGCCCTGAAGTCAAATCTCAGCCATTTAACACGTCCTAGCTGTGTGACCTTGGCCAAGTCACTTAACTCCAATTGCCTCAGAAAAAAAAAAAAGTTATACATATATATAAAGTGTATGTGTGTGTGTGTATATATATACATATATATATATACTTATTTATTTATTTACACACATAAGATGGGAAAAAATACATATGTATAATTTTTTTTTTTTTTTTTTTGCCAGCTAGTCAGTCAACTGACTATATATTAAGCGCTTACCATGTGGGAATACAAAAACAAGTAGAAAGACAAATAAAAAGTCCATGACCTCAAGGAACTTAAAATCTAATGGGGTAAAACTAAACACAAAGGGGAAATGAAAAGGGGTATAGGGGAGAATAAAACAGAAGAATGGCAGAGTACAAATTATAAAGGAATGATTTTTCAAATATCATGATTTTTTTTCTCTCCCACCTTTTCCCAGCAGGAGGGAAGGAAGAAATATGGAATTCTCATATCTATAAGCATAGGCAAGCAAAAGTAACTCTCACATGGAATACTTCCAAATTGTTTCTCATTCTGCATTAGCAGCTGGGCTACAGTTAGGGAGACCTAAATTCAAATCTGCCTCTGACCCTTACCAGCTGTGTGATCCTAGGCATGTCATTAGCCTGTCAGTCTCAGTTTCATAATTTGTAAGATGGGAAAAAATAATGGCACCTACTCAGATTGTGGAAACCAAATGAGATAACCTATGTAAAGTGCTTTGCAAATCTTAAAGTGTATAAATACTAGTAAATAGCCTGAGGAAAATAAGATTAAAATTCAGATTAGATTGTTAGAAACTATCTAATAATGATCCATGTTGGATTGAAAAAAAAACCCCCCACAAATTATCGATTTATCACATTTTTATTAGTTTAATTCCGTTGCTTTCTTGAATGTCAATGCATATGAGGCGGTGAGATGGTAGAGTTAAAAGAAGTCTGGAAGACCCAAGTTCAGTCTCAGCCTCCCAGTAGTTCAGAGGCCTTGGAAAAGTCACAGCCTATTTCTACATTTGAAAAAATGTGAATAACTGTTCATACAACAAGGGATAAAAATCACGAGAGATAAGATTATAGAAATAGATGTACATATCACTTCAGGCACCCAAGAATTTAATACAATAGAGATCCACTGATAAAGAGATTAGTCAGAAATTAGGTTATTTTTTAAAAATCTAACTGCCAGGCATAGGATAAAGGGACCAAATAAATTAATAAAAGAAACCGTTTCAGAGATGAGTTGCCATCTCATAGGAGAAAGAAGGTGGGACTTTGATTCGGAGCCTGATTGGGTCAAACCCCGGCTCTACTATTAAATCCATCTCTGGGCCCATCTGCAGAATGAGGGAGTTAACCTAAATGATCCATTCTCTCTTCAAGTAATAAGACTTAAGAGAAAAGAAGATAGGAATCTCCTGACCCCTCCCATTTCATTAGACCTTGACCAAAAGGACTCAAAAGAATCAGATCCAAACCACAATCTTGGAATTCTAAGTAGTGAGAAACTAAGTGACATGGAGATCAGTTGATGTTGAATAATCAGCTTTTGGTCCCCTGAAATTCAAAGTCAAAATTAGAACCAGCTTATCTTCTACATTTTTATGGCAGTTGATTTAAGTGGTGTCTGTCGAGCTCCACGGGGAGGGGAAAGGCTCTGGCCAGTTATCACAAGCTGGGTTTAATTGGTCATCGTTTTCTAGGGTCAGATGGCCCAAGGTAGTCATAGGATCATTATGGGAGAACTAAAATTGTAAGGTTTTGTTTCCACAACTGAAAAGTTTCAGTCTCACAGCAGGTGTCATGGTGTAAAAAAAAAAAAAAAAAAAAAAAGAATATAAGTTTTAAGGTCAGTACATCCTGGCCGAAGAGAATTAAAGAATGCCCTAAGTCAACAAGTCGTCTTGCAGGTGCTAGTAGAGAACAACTGACCTGGGTTTATGCGCGGACAAGCTACATTTTTAATTGAGCATGCTTAATGAGCCTCATGTATATTATAAAATCTCCCTGAAGGAGACATCTACCACTTTTGAACATATGATGTGGTAAGGGGAGGGGGAAACATGGAAATGTATCAAGTAGTGGGAGAGTCATGAAATATTAGATTTTGGAAAGGTCTCCTCCAATTGAAATTCTGAGAAGGGGATGAGAAGACAGGGTGAGATTATAGCATATAGCTTGATGGTTCTGCTCTGTAAACTGCATTTGTGCCCTCTCAAAGGGATATGGTGCCCACTCCTTGCAAGAAATGCGAATAAAGTTTTTGTCCACTCCAAGAATTTGGGTCTGAAGCTTCACTTTTAACAATTAGATCCCGGTCATTCATTCTCCCTTCAGTGTCAGCTTGAAGGTTTCTATGTGAACACCCCAATGGATCTGTGCTAGACCATGGACCATGGCCAATTCCCCACCCCCACCCCCACATCCATTACTTGGTATATAAATGGCAGGCCTAAGCAATCTGCAGATGGCACAAGTGAGAGGGATCGCTCACACACTCGATAACTCATGATTCACAAAGACAATAGGCTAGGATGGTCAGTTGATTCAAATGAGATTTAGGAATAAATCTATACGTCTATGCTTGGGCTCAAAGAATTAACTTTTCAAGTAGAAGGTCCAAGGGAGTGATAGGGAATTAAAGGTTTTTTGAGGGGAGGAGGAAAGGAGAGAAGATCAAGCCCAATGAGTCTAAGGTATGGTAAAGTAGTTTTAAAAAGTCAATAAATAATGAAATTATAGGCTATATTTAGGGGCATGGTATCAAGATCAGAAGAGTGGTAATCCCATAGTGTACATAAGGTCAGGGCATTTCTAAAGCCTCAGTTTGTAACACCCCAAAGCAGGGAAGAGCTGCCAGGCTGGAGATGCAGACATGGGGCATCAGGCCAGTGAGGAGCTTTGCACCATATTGTATGAGGTGAAGAAATTCAGATTGTTTCATCCAGAGGATGGAAGCCTTGGGAGAAGGTCACAATCATGGGAATATTTTTAGAGCTGTCACATAGAAGAGGAATGAGACACGTCTTGCTTGACCACAAGGGACTCAACTAGAATTGAGGATGGAAATTGCAGAGACAGATTTAGACTCATCAGGAAATCCTTTCAAATAGTGATCCCAAAATGGGATTATTTTCCTGGAGAAGCAGAACTGGAGGTTTTCAAGGAAATTTTGGACAAAACAATTGTCATCTTTGCCCCCATCTGTTTTAGGGGTTTAAAAGCTATTTCATGTCCTATTGGTTGAACTGAAATGTCTTTGAAGTACCTTCCAAATCCTGCTGGGGAAAGAATGGTCTGGCTGACAAGTCACCCCCCCCAAAAAATAAAAAAAATGCCGGAAAGGAAAGTGGACTGAGAAGTGAGACAGAAGAATGGTCCAATGAAGGGAACTCAGGAGACTCCAGTTCGACCACTTACTCAATGTGCTCCGGTTCAATCCCTTCCTTTGAAAAATGGCATCAAATCTGGGTCATTTCTTGCTAGGCGATTCTGTGCGACTCGGAGCTTGCGTGTTTTTGTTTTCCTCATTTGGTCAACGTCCAAATGCATAGTTCCATGGAGAAAATGTTCCAAAATAGTTGTATAGCAATGACCTGCCCCAGCGCGCATAGAAGGTTGAACGCATCCGAACCGTGCAAGCGCTTCCTTGGCGTTGCTGACCAACATCCCCGTTTCTTTGTGAAAGGTCACGATCAGGACAACAGGAGAAACCGGGGCCACATTTAGCACCTGTTGGCTCGAGTCAGCCCCGAGTCGGGCCAAAGTCTGCCAAAGCGGCTAAGACTCTGGGAGGGGACCCAAGTAGACTCGCATCACTGAGTTCCGTTTTGACCTCCATCACTCCCGCTCTCAAGGAAGTGGCTCCCCACGGGACTGAGCTTGGGCGTTCCTGACCCCGCACACCCCCTAAGTTGCCTGCAGGAGGGAAGCGGTGAGATGGTGGATGGTGGCCAGCTCCCCCCAGGCTGATGGATCGGTCCCCTTCCCCTCACTCCCTCCCAGGAAGGCAGAAGAATTGTTCCAATCTCGGGGCATCCAAGGTCAGTTCTAAGAGCTTCTACACCATCCTCCACAAACCTTTTGCCCCAACTGCCGGTTCAAACAGCGCAACCTCTCCATGCTTCAAGCTGTTAGTGGCCGTCCACTGCTCCATTCTCACCTCCCTTCTCGAGCCTCAGAGACTCCTTCTGCCTCTCAAAAGCACCATCTCCCTTCCCCAAAGCTCACAACTGCTGCCTCCGTCCCCATCCCCAGCACCTAAAAGTGAATCACTGCAAGCACTTAGTGGACATGTTTGTTATCACCCCTTGTTAGTCTTGGGGGCAAGGCCAGTCTCAAAGCATTTTGTAAACTTCAGCAAACCCCGTAAATGAGCGTTATTTCGTCCTTGCCTCCTAGAAAGCAGAAGCCAACGAGCCGCAAGATTGTCATCTCTGCAGCCCTGGGCCTGGCAGATGCAAATAGCCCTGTAGGACTGGATGCCAGGTGCTTGCTGAGCTGGTATCCACAGCACAGGACCTCATTAAAGCAATTGGGATACATTTTCTTCAACCGCTCGGCCTACCACCTTTCTGCCTATTGTTCTAAGTCACTAGGAAAGTTCCCCAAACTAGTGTGTGCAGGACACGCACACCCCTAAATAACTCACACACAGAGCTCCCAGGAAGTTTTCTTAGAGCCAGGAGGAGGCAGGTGGGCCTGACAAGTTGCATTATCCTATTATGAATTATACTCTTTCCATGACCGGGAGTGTCTGAAGTTCATCTGTCACTGCCTGCGTACACCAGGAATCTAGCCTGGGATCTGGAGATGCTCTTACGAGACTATTTCAGTCTTGTTCCATTTTTGTTTTTTGCATCATGTTCCCCTTTGGCAATCTGGTGAGGTCTATGGACCCCTTTTCAGAATGAGGTTTTTAAATGCATAAAATAAAATACATAGGATTATAAAACAATCCAGTTATACTGAAATACTGAACAAAACCTCTTTTTAAAAAGAGAAAAAAGCTTCACAGACTCTTGGTTAAGGCCTTTGACCATTGGATTTATTAAGTGCCTACTCTCTGCCAGGCTCCGTGCCAGGTGCAGGACAGCTGTTCTGTCCTCGAGGACTTCTTCCGACAAACATGGCCACGCTAATTTACCAAGTAACACTTGCTCCTTCAAGTTACCCCCAATCAACACGTGCACCTACTTGGGTATAAATGATAACTCTCCTTATTTCCACCTTTTGCCTGCCCTCAGAGGGGACAGGATTTAACCCTTTCCTGACTTGAGCAGCTTCATCACAAGCATTTATTGTTAGGCTGGGACCTAGTCTGTGAGTCCTGGTTTTGAGCTGTCTGTAGGCGGATGTTTGGCAGTTCCTCTAACATTCTGTGACCTGTTTAGCTATTTAAATATATATTTTTGGCTTTTGTTTTGAGGCAATTGAGGTTAAGTGATTTGTCCAGGGTCACACAGCTAGAATGTATTAAGTGTCTGAGGCTGGCTTTGAACTCAGGCCCACTGCGCCATTGAGCTGCCCCAGTTTAGCTATTTTTTAACGTGCAAGCTGATTAACCTTGGCCATCGGGTAAGTCATGCAGGTGAAGGAGGGCCTAAGAAGCCGAGAACACTTTCGGTGAATGATGTGACTTTTGTGGCTTCCAGGGGGAGGAACCTCTCCTGGTGATAAGTTATCCCAGCTACAGGCTCCAGCTAACTGAAAGTATCATTGCATTTCTCTTGCCTCCTTCCTCCCTTCTTTCCTCCTCTTTCTTTCTTATATTGCTGTTCACTGCCTGCCCTGCTCGATTCTGCCAATGACCAAAAAACCCCAGGATTTCCATTTTCGACACGCTATCAAATACTTTGTTGAATGTATTTTAAAAGATAAAGAAATTTCAAGGAATTCCTATAAAAATTTTAATACAAAATATTACAAGCTAGAACAAATCAGCGTGGAGATATGACATTTGATAAGAAGCACAGAAACACAAGTAGAGGGTTAACATTTCATTGATGACTTGGAGATACTAATAATAAGCCTAGATACTGCAGTGAGAGGCACCATAAAACTTATTTGCACACAAATATATTGGGAAAATAGTAAAACCTAATTTGACATATAAGAACTATAATTTATAATTGTGAGGAAACCAAAAATTTCCCTATCTTTGCTTATGATTGGAAGCAAATAGTTGTACCATGTGTTATGTGTGGACTTCTCCACTAGTGATCCTCAGTTCCATTTCAAAGGCTTAATATGTAATGGATTGGCTACAGTCTGTGTCATGCAATCAAAGGTAAGCCACTGATTGAGAAAGGCTACCTATAAAACAACAACAACAACAACAACTGTAGTTTTCCTAACATAGGCTAAGGTTATGGTCAAGTAATAGTTGTAAACAGTTATGCTTTTATTAGAGTACTGAATTCAACTCAAAGGTTTTAAGGGAAAGGATGTTTACGTAAACATTCACATGCACACAAGGATCATTGGTATGGAAATAACTCCACTGGAGAGTTTAAAAGATTCTGATTAACTTCAATGAAAAATCAGAAAACTAATGCCTGAAGGATGACATCTTCAGACATAGTGTTAATTAAGTCATCATTTAGTCTTTTTTTTAAAGGGAATAGTACACCTGGTCAGCTGAGGATGGCACCAAAAAAGGGGTATTGATTTCCAACATTCACAAGGACGACTTGGGCCAAAGAAGGTCTAAGGGAAGAGTACAGCATCTTGAACACAAGAAAAATCCTTTCTTGTAAATCTAGTGGTGCTTGAGAAGATTGACTGAGCTCAAAGGACCCTTCAGTATTACATTACACAGTTAAAAGAGTTCACTGATGAAACACTGAAAATAATTCATACCAACTATTCATTCCTCAAATGACTAGATTCTCTCTTTAGTTTTATAATGCAAAAGAGAGTGAAATCCAGATTAATTTAAGATCCTTTCTCTTAATCCTCAGAGATTCAAAAATACTCATTGTATTGTAGGAAATGGAAAAATGTCAATTTGCAAAATTTGATCTAAGGGATTGGATTGTTTTGAAATTGTGCTCATGCATCTTGAAAAAACACCATGACAGTTTCTAATTTCTTGGTGGAAGTTCTTATCTATTTTACATGGGTACATGAGAGACAATTGACATGCTCTGTTTATGATAGCTAACTTAAGAGCAAAATAAGTTTATTCTACAATAGAACATTAAAGGAATAAAAATCAAGTCAAATGTAAACAAGAAATTGTAAACAAGAAAAAATTATAACACCCCTCTCTCTTGACCAGTAAATATTCTATACAAACTACATATGTATCAAAAAATTTATATTTATATTTATATTTTTATATATATTTATATATATTTATATATATATATACACAGCCAACATAATATCAAAATATATTTTATTCTGGACCTCTTTCAGATCTGATTCAAATTACAGTTGTCAGAGCAATACAATGCAAATGGAAACTGCAACAGGGACATGTGCCTCCGAGGGATGGGGGCATTGGGGTAAGCCATTGTGATGTAGAACCAAAATACATCCTAAGTGTAATTCACATGGTCCAGGACAGCCTAGAACATCTCTATCAGTCTTTCTTAGACAATAAAGATGAAAACTGAATAAAAGTCTTTTAACAAGTACAAAAAACTGTCATGGGCTGATTTACACTTTGACAACAGTTGTAAGTTAACTGGATAACTAAAGAAATGATGCAGACGTTTGAATCCAGTGCTATAGGTAGGCTCACAGAATTAGACCCAAAGGATTTGTGAAAATCAAAATTAAACCATTACAACTACAATGTCAAAGTCAGGAGAGGAAAAAAATTACTTCTGTATTCAAGGATTACAGAGCCGCAAAAATGCAGCCTTAAAAAGAAAAAAAGAAAGGAAAAAACAAAGAAATGGATAAGTACACTGGACTAGATACAACATGCAGAATGTTTTCCTGAACTTATTCACAAATTCCAAAAAACATCATGAAGTAGCTTACTAGGAAAAAAAGGCATGCCCTAAGTCGTCACCCTGCATTAACATTGTAAACTTAGAGGCAGAAACAGAATGCTATACCTCCTCAGACTACTGATCTAAGATGCTCTATCTCTAAATCAGTGTATGGAAAAAAAGAAAAGGAAAAAAAAAAAAAGGAGGAGAAAAAAAAAACCCAACATAACTTGAACTTCTCACTTAAAAAATTCTTTTCTCTACCTTTAACCAGATTTACGTTTAAGAAAGAAACTCTTGATGCTGAATTGTGATACTTCAGAGCTATCACTGGAAGAAAAGGTCATTCCTAACTTCCCTCCGCACCTTCCACCCTTTTTGACCCAAGAGAAAACTTTCAGGGTCTCTTGTTGATTTGCTGCTGTTCCCTAAATATGGGCATTTGCTGCCATGCCACAATGTTGGTCCGCCAAAAAGAGGGTTTCCTGGGAACTTTCAGATGTGACCTATTAGTAGTATGCATGTATCTGTCACCCAAATACTGTCTGCAACATGCTAGAGCAGAACACAGGATATGCAGAGAAACATGACATGCCCTGAGCTGAGGAAAATGAGCATCGCTCCTAATTGAGTAAATGGCACTAAGCAATATTTGAGACATCGTTTCTGCTCATCTAGTGAAACCCCAATTCCCCTCTGCCCACATCAGCTCCGTGCGATTCACACAGAATCCCTCTGCAGAGCCCTGGACATATATTGCCCTTCAGGCCTGTCTATTCCAGAACTATAACTATACCCTCAACCAAACCATTCTACCTAAACAAAGCTAGCTCCTTAAAAATAGTCATCTCTCATTAAATAATCTATTTTGACATAAAGCAGGGAAAGGAAAAAAAGGAGTGCTTTAAAAGTGAAGTTAAATCAGCACAAATCTTTGGCCTTTCTCTTGACATTTGTACATGTCAAAAAGCAAGAAACCTTCCTGTACTTCTTTCATCTGGTGATTCCTGCATTTTGCACCATAATTAGTTGTTAAACCACAAAGGGAGGCACTTTTAGTATTTGTAAAAGGTGTTTCATCCTAAATCACATCTAACACTAGAGAATTGCTCATCATAACTGGATTATCAATAATAACCTAAGACCTACTTAAAATTTATCATGGCCTAAAATACATCAGAAAGTCAATGATGGGACCTGATCCACATTAAGAGAAAAAGGAACAAACACATGAGAACGTGGCTTCCTTCCCTACATGGATATATGAAGAATGAGATTCCTGCATAAGCTTTAGGAATGAATGGGAAACATGACAGCTCCTCTTACTTTACTTTCTCCTTTAACCAATTAATCCCCGAAGAGTTCAGCTCTTTCTTCCCCATGATAACAAATTCATCAGCATAGCTTCTAAAATGATCAGGGTGTAATCCTACTCAGATCACAGCTCGATCATATCTTCCTAGAAGAACTATTACCATTTCAGTTATCAGCCCTTGGGGAAAATGGAGGGGTGGAGACAAATAAATCAGGAACTCCATAAATACAGTACTTCACAAGGCTGTGAAACTTAGTCTCTGGCCAGTACATTTATGCTCTAGACTCTTTTTTTTTTTTCTTTTTCTTTTTTTTTTAAACAGCTTAGGAGCAGCATCGTGGCACATCAGCAGGCAATGATGATATTGAGAACAGCAGCAAAAATAAATAAATAATCCAATGTTCATTAAGAGCCCAGGCCTACTACATGGATACCTCTCAGTAAGACGAGACTTCAGGGTAATAAAGCTCTGTATTTATAACTGTGTAGGGTTCCTATTATGGATTTTTTTTTTGTAAGGAAAATAGCCAAAGATCAAAAAAGGAAAAATGACAATAGCATAAAAATGTAGCTGTCTATTCTGGCAGCCATATTGCAGAATTCCTTGACTATCTTTTTTATAATCGGCTGAAAAAACCAGTCAATAACTGTATGCAAATGAATAAATTGTCCATATCAAAATACAAAAGTACTATCAATAATCACCTCTGACTTTCAGATTTAAATTCAGTGCAATTGACAAATGCATCGCTAAAGGAAAACGCAGCTTAAACATATTCAAAACATTTGTGTCTATTCCTGGGAGCACATTTAAAAATTATTGCACAGATTTTTTTTATTTTTTACTTTTTTTTTTTTAAACAACAACAGAGGTCAGCCACGGACACAGACCTCCACCAATAAAAGTAGGATGTCCAAGTGCCAGATACTCAGTCTATGAGGTTTTTTACATAACTCACAAGGTAATTGTTTTAGATTCTTTCATGTGTTCCAAAACCCTAAAAAGAGCTGGCACAAAATCATCATGAATGACTGCCTTTCTGGATATGAATTTTTTTTTTTTAAATGCTGTGATTTAGAATAGATTCTCCACTAATAACTGGAGAACATAGAAGAATGAATGTGGAATTAAGTGTATTTTCTTTACCAAAGGCCAATGCTATCCTACCTTAGCAAAATGAAGACTTGCTTCAAGTCATATTAGTTTGTAAAAATAGCAGAAAATCAATGGCAAAAAAAAAAGCTGCATTATTTGGGTTAAATCAATTTATGCCTAAACTAAGAACAAAGTAGATTAACTTTTTTAAAGCAATAATAGTCACAAAATTATTAGTGATTGAAATAGTGTTATAAAACGGTTAACTTTGCAAAGCTCTGTGATAGAAGCTGTTCCTTAATTAAAACATCTGTGACATAAATTTAACAACTATACTCTTAGAAATTTATAGCCTCGGAATCTGGCATGAAACATGAAGTGACCCCTTTTCAACAGCACACACAAACAAAATGTGCTGAATTTACAAAAGAAATTTCGGTATACCCTAGTCACGTGAACAGAACAAAAGTTTGCAGATTATCTGTTGATATTGCAAATAGACTAAAGGACAATACATAGTAGTGATTAATTAAAAATAGCAGCTTATACCTACTTATATTTGAAAAAAACATAGCCATAAGTTATAATAAACTGCAGAATCAGAGCAGCAGAGATATTAGTGCAAGTATTATTATTTTTTAATAAGCTGAATCACTGCTATTTAAACACACCTTAAAGCAAGTCTTCTGTTCTAAAGATTTCTTTTGAAACTAAGGTAGTAAACATTTTGCCACATAATGGCAGTGTTATCAAATATATGCCAAAGGTATTTTGATTTATATAAAGAAAATTGACATGAGTTTTTTTTTAATACTGGAATTTGGTTACATTATATATCAGCTCCTACACATATGGTGTATATGCCTGGTAGAAGCAAATAAACCTATGTCCAGAAAGATTTCTATCTCTTAAAAACAAAACAAAAACACCCCAGAATCCTACTTTGCTCCTTTTCACAATAGTGCACAACTAAACCATAATTAACTATGGTCTTGAAGCAACAAGATTTTTTTTTTTAAATGCAGCTCTTGTATTTGTAAATTTAAAAAAAAAAATTTGTGCCCTTCGATTCTTAAGTTTGGCAGAAATATGTCCCAAATAAGAAACTTCTGCATTTCAGCCACACCACCAGAAAAACCAGAGCAGAATACCCTTACAAATAATGTACTTTCTTGATTAACATGACCAATGTCACATTTAAGATATATTTTTTTAAAATCAACCCTCACCCCAAAACACAACCAATGGAAAACGTGCTCTGAGAGCCACAGAATAGACCAAAACTCACTTGGCCTCTTCAAAACAATGCATTAAAATATTTTTTAAAAGATTTTTTTTTTTTGTTTAAAAGATGAAAAAAATAAAAACAAGAAACAAGATTCACTCCCTTACTTCCTGCATCAGTAAACAAACCCAAAAAGAATGCCTGAAAAGCAAGAAACCACCCATGGCTGCATATTCACATATGTCCATTTTCTCTGTACACATAAACTGCTCAACTATTAAGGGAAATTAAAAAAAAAGAAGAAGAAAAAGAAAAAGAAAGGAAAAAAAAAAGATCCATCATAATGATTAGATGGGGAAGGGGTGGGGGAGAGGGCAGGGGGACGGGAAGGCTGCCATTTGTCTCCCGATTTGGTGCACGTATGGTCTGCTTTTTTGTATAGTCTCATTCCTTTCCTCTTCTGCTTTTCACATCCCAAGCTTCTAAATGCTATTTGGGGGCACAGCAGATAAGATGCCAGCACTTGGTGAACAGGATTCACAAGCTGTGACAAAACTCTGTCATCCTCTTCAGGGTGTAATTTTGCTTTGTTTCTATACAGTGTATGTCGAGATTTCTTTTAGGTTTGGCTGTAGTGGACTGGCCATGGTTCCAGTGGGACTAGAGCAGTACATGGGTCAGGGACAGTCATTTTGGCTATGTACACATTCATAGTCGGTCCATGGCTTCCAACTAGTAGCACTATTTCCGTAGGTCTAGCACACAAACCTGTAACAAAGAAAGTTGTTTACAAGTTAACCGAACTGGGCATTTCAGAAAACCTTACATTCCCAGGACTAATTGGGATGGGGATACTTCCAAAATCAGGGCTGGGTTCTAAATCAATGACAATATAAGCAATGATGGCACCGGGTCCTGTGCCAGAGCTACAAGATATCTAATACCTGAGAGGCAGCAGAGGGATGCAGGTGAGAGGGCTTGCCCGCTGCCTTGGACAAAGGAAATTGGATAGAGACCCTCCTGCTTGAGCTCAACTACTTCAAGGCCGGTCCCCCCAAGTGGAGGCCCTGTGTGCTCCTCGAGGAGCCCCCAGAAACACTCAAGGTACCAGCACTAACAGCCTGCCCTAAGGCTGCAATCCATCCCTCTAGACCATCACCATTTTTTAAAAAGGTGGGGTTGCCATACATTAAATAACTAGCTCACCGTTTGCTCTTTCATATAAGAGACTAACTAATAAAGGCCTTCAGTCAGATTAACTATCAATTTGTTGATCATAAAAAATAACAAAAACATCAAAAAGAACCTAATTTGTAGAATCATCATATACTGCCTGTGAAGACAGCATAGTCTTTTGGAAAAGGCCAAAAATATTTAAAAGGAACGACAGGGCAGCTAGGTGGCACATTGGGTAGAATACCAGCCCTGAAATCAGGAGGACCTGAGTTCAAATCTGACCTCAGTTACTTAATACTTCCTAGCTGTGTGACCCTGGGCAAGTCACTTAACCCCAACTGCCCAAGCAAACAAATAAATAAAGGAATGACTTGTCACAAGATCCGTTCCCCCTCACTGGGGAATGGAAATTGCCTCCTTGCAAACATTCTATTATACTTACTGAACCATCTGATGCACTGGCTCCAACTTTGTCTCCTGCTGCATTCCAGCAAACCTCAAATATTCCACCTGTTCCCCTATAGCTATGAACTAGGGCACCCGTCTAAAAAGAGAGAGATCATTTTTTAAAAATCACATTAATGATATTTATGAGTTGAACTACAGCACCATAAATGCATCCCCCATAGCAAAAAAGCTTACAGCATTTCATTGAAGACACAGAAATTAAGACAGCTAGAAATTGAACACCCAATAACCCCAGCAAGTTATCTGAAAAACATGAACAGAAGCCTAAGATCAAACAATAAAGTACCGTGCAGTGCTCTCTGGCAAATGCTGTGGCCTAATAAGAGCCTCTCCACGTGCAGGGGATGGCCCACTGCTGCTGCCCCCAGCTCCTGCTGTGAGCAGGGCCGTGCTATCTGAGAAGGGGCTGTCCACAGAGACCCCCAAGGCCGGCCCAGCGGGCTTTCCAACCAGGAGGCACCTGCTAACTAAGGGTGTCCCACAAAGCACTATCCTGGGGGACCTCTCTTCTCATTCCATATTCATCTGGTCCGGTTAGCTCCTCTGAATTCCTTTATTATCTCCAATTTGATGATCCCCATCTACATATCTAGCCCTAATCTCTCTGCTAATCTTCAACTGCCTCTCCTACAGACATTTTCAATTCAACTGTCTAGAAGTGAATTCATTATCTTTCCTCTCGGGAGGGCTCACAACCCCTTTTCAGGACTGTTCCCCTCTGCCTCTGGAGTCTGCCTTCACTCTCACCAGCTGGGCAGAACCGGCCTCAAACCTGTCAGTGGGTTGGGTCTACCCCAAGGATGGGAAGGAGCAAACTGGTTCTATCGGCCACGAAGGCCACTGAAGTGCGCGCTGTGGTGCACTTGGAGCTCCACGAGGCCAGCTCATCCTCGGCACCCTAGCCATCACCAGTCTCTGGGTTTTGTCCTGCCTCTGGACCGCGATGACTCAGGAAAAGAGAATGAGGCTGTCGACTCTGAGCACCCTGTCTCGTTTCATATGCAAGTCAAGACATTACCCATGATAACACAGACCCTCTTAAAAAAAAAAAAAAAAAAAAAAAAAAAAAAAAAAAAAAAAAAAAAAAAAGGCGAACAGCAATAGCTTCCCCCACTTCAGACCCCCTGAACTCAAAACCCAGACTCCATGGGACTCCAAATTAAGAGTATCTATTCCATATCATATTTGTTGCCTTCTTTCCCTCTTTTTTAATTTAATATTTTATTTTTCCCAAGTATATGTCAAAACAATTTTAATATTTTTTCTGAAATTTTGAATTTCAATTTTTCTCCTCTCTTCCCCACCATTAAAATTGCTTTTTCTCTTAAACTTATTTTTATTTTCAGTTCCAAATTATCTTTCTCCTTTTACCCCTCAAACTCATCTCTATTGAGAAGGCAAGAAATACATCTATATTATACATATGAAGTCATGCAATGCATATTTCCAGAGTAGACTGGAAAGAGGAAAAAGTAATTTCTTGCTTGGGGGAAGAAGGGTATGAGAGAGGAAGAAAATTTGGAATTGAAAACATTCAAATTAAGCTTAAGAAACAAAAAAAAAAAAAAAAAAAAAAAAAAAAAACAAATAAAGAATCTCTTTTAGGAAGGACGAAAAGTTCCTTGAGGGCAGTACTATTTCACTTCACTGGTAATTTGCCTTATTTATTCAAGAGTTCCTTAAATTCTGATGGGTAATAGTTTCCTATGGAAAAAATGCAATGTTCTGATTATATGTTAAGTGGATGATTAGGGGCAAAGGGCATAATGGTAGTCACTAATTCTAATCTCAGCAGAGGTAGGAAAAGTGAGTAAAAACTGAAAGGGAATCATTTTTTGAAAATCAAATTCCAGGCCTATGTTGGAGATAACAAACATGGCCTGGTCACAGCAGCATCACTCCTTGGACAACAGCCTTCCATCTGAAATCCACTAGTATGGCAAATCTAGTTTATATGATTTATGAAATTTGAGGGAAATCACATTAAATGTGCAAGAAAAGTAAAAGCTTAGCTGTTCATCAAACACAAACTGCACAACCACCCACTTGTCTCTCCAAATGTGATCTTATTAGAAAGTGAGGTGGACTGTTTTCAGTTACAATAGAGGGTGGCTGAAATGTTGTATAGTCAATGAGCTCTACTGCTAAGTTGTGTGGGATCCATCCAATCCCTTAGAGTTCTGGGAGTCCAGATAGCTTTTCATCATAACTTAACTCACTTGATTTAATCTTGATGGAATAAGAGTCATTGGAAAACTTAAAGGGGAATTAAGTTTGACAAAGGTTAAATGTCAAGGATTCTCATGAGACATCAGTGTGCAATGATATGCAATTTCTTCCACAGAGCTCCAACTGGAGGAACTTCTTTCAGTAAAGCAGCGGGAAGGTTATCTCTTGGTAGGTGACCACCTGCTGTAAGGGTCTCAGATTAGACTTAAAGCCTGGTCTTCTGGACTCCAACTCCACCAGCATTTACCAAAGTTTGTTAACTGTCAAGCTAAGGAAAACAGAACACTCCCTGCCCTTAAGGAATCAATATTCTTTTAGAGGTCAATGTTTCCCAGGTTGCATTCATTCATACTCAAAAACAGGCTAGAAAAATGAGGTCCCAGAAGAAGGGGAAAGACTAACAACGGGGCTACTGTTTTAAAGTCTAACAGGACCTAACTCTGAATCCAGTCTGCAAGCAACTTTTGCACAGTGCCCAGGGCCTGTTTAGAAGAAGTCGCCAGCTGCAGCCAAAGCCCAGATATCGCCAAGGGTTATGCAAAATGCCTTCATCCTTTGCCTAGATGCTACCCCACATTTGAAAACTGACTTTTAGTTCTGCCTATTGTGGGCTTCTCAAAGGCATGTTCCGCCTTAGTCTGCTTAAGCATTTAACTCAGGATCATAAAGCATACCTGCGTGTTCCAGATGTGCACACATTTGTCGAAGGAGCCACTCGCCAGATACCTGCCATCAGGACTGAAAGCCACGCTGTACACAGGCTCTTGGTGCTTTGTCAAAGTGTGGATGCAGATGCCCCGGTCCACGTCCCATAACCGAACAGTAGAGTCAAAGGATGCACTGGAGGAGGGGACAAGAGGAAAACAGGAGGATGGCTTCACCGTAACGGAAAGGCCATTATTTTTCTTGACTCCTCTCATGTGCAGGAGACCAATACCCCCTCCTCCCTTCAGGGCACCTCCGAGGCAGGCCCATGGCCCCAACACTGAGGGCCACACCAGCCATAGGCCTGCACCCTGCAGGGGCCGGGGCAGGATTACCAACCATGCCACTTCCATTCTGCAAACCAGAGAATAGGCCCAAGGAATCACTCAAACAGGGACAAAATGATCCACAAATTAGAGCAAAATAGGCTGGACTATTATGTCTATGTGTTCGTATTGATTCTATACAGCTTCAGAAGCCAGAGTGTGTTTTGACTCATTAAAGATACTTTCTGAAACACCTTTAAATGGCACTACTCTCATGCTTTCAGGCACGGACCAGCAGACCATCTCTTAGGTCTCCAATTTCCCCTTTTCTTCATATAAACCAAGAATCAGGAGGCCAGAGAACATCCAGCCTAACTCCCTGGCGCTGCCAACGGACACTAAAGAAGGAGGGCGGCCCCAGCTCCCAGCCAGCTCCTCTTCAGCCACTGGGCTCTCTGCAGACCAAGAGCACTGGATTCAGCAGGTCCTTATGAAGTGACCACATTTGTTTCCCTGAAGTCTTTCTTACCTGGCCAGCATGAGGTTGGCATTTGGGTTGTTTGTTCCTGGTCCTGTGGGACTCCATTTGATAGTATAAATTTCTTTATTATGTGCTTGCAAATCATGGACACAACTCTCCTGTTTCATACTCCATATCTAAAAGAGCAAAAAAAGAACAAGAATCACCATTGCCAGATGGGCAGAGACCTTCCACTTCACAGGTTACAGAGCCGAGGCCCAGATGAGCACCTGGCCTAGGCTCTACCGGCAGCCAAAAGGCTGAGGTGAGACCCAGGGGAGCCACATTTCAGTACTCAGCTGGCTCCAAGCTGTGAGTGAGCCCAGAGCTGAGAGTGGGCTGAAGTCTCCCAGCTTTCCAGCTGGTCGGGGCTCAGACAGCAGGAGAGATTCTCCCGCAGGCAGCACCCATCTCCTTTCAGGGGATCCACTTGGACGTGCCGGATGGAGGGAGGATCTGAGACAGAATGGGTCCAACCACAAGCTGAGCTGGGTGAATAAAGTAACAGGTGCTATGCCCCATACCAGTTTGGGTCCTGACACTTGAATGGGGTACACTGATATTTCCCCCTACATAAAAAGCTCAGGCCCCTTCACTTGAAGGTACTCAAGCACAATTTGAAAGATTTCAATTTTTCATTGTAAATATTAGTCAATAATCATAGGAAAAGCACAAAATGGGAGAGCTACTGTTCCTTTCCTGTTTTCCAATATATTTTTTTAGCTCATGGCAGAGAAGGTACAACAAAGAGCCCAGTTTTTATGGTGATTACTAATGAGGATGTTAACACAAGAAAGCTCCATTTGTAGTCAGGATGAGGATGCTCACAAGAGATGTCAGTCAGTGACTTAACCAGTCTGAGTACAGTCAGACATTAAGACTATTAGTGTGATTCACAGCTTAGCAAATCTATGACTTGAAAAAAAGAGGGATTTAAAATTCCCTTCCTTAAAAGGTGAGTTTCTATATGGCTAGGAGTAACTTATAAAATATGGTAGGAGAAAAAAAAGATCACTAAGTACTAATAAAGCTTTAACAATGCAGCTTTTCTGTTAGTGTGTGCATGGATGTTCTCAAAAATATGCAGATTCAGGTCCGAATATTCTATTGAAAAGTCAAAATTATTCTGTATTAGTGCAAAGAAAATCTCAAACTGTCCTAACAATTAAGGCTCATTTTGCACACTCATGTTCTCAGAAAGCTAAAGTCTCAAAGTAAATTTATGTCCAGGAGACAAGGAGCAATTCTACTGAACGCACAACTGCAATCAATAACCTTTACAAATAACTTTGGAAAGGGAAATGTGAAAAATATAAAGCACAAAAGACTTAATTTTTATCTAAGAGGAAAGCAGGCCCTAAATGGTGGTGAAAATATCACAATGAAATTCCCCACCCACCTCAAACAAACAAAAATTTTAAAAATCTACCTTTAAATTACCTTTAAGGCCCAACTGTGCTAGACCTAAATTTATTATAAAACAATGATTATCAATTCCATTTGATACTGGCCAAGAAATAGAGTAGTTAGTAGTTGATCAGTGAAATAGGCTATATAGTTAATATATATAAAGAATAGGAATAGTCAATGATTATAGTAATCTAGTGTTTGATAAACCAAAGACTCTAGCCTCTGAAATAAGAAATCACTATCTGGAAAAAATTATTGGGAAAATTAAAAAATAACATGGCAAAAACTAGGCACTGATCAACATCTAATACCCTATATTAAGATAAAGTCAAAATGGGTTCATGATTTAGACGTAAAGAGTGATACTATAAGCAAGTTAGGAGAACAAGGGGTAGTTTACCTCTCAGATCTGGGGCAATGGGAGAAATTTATGGCCAAAGAAGAATTAGAGAACAGCATGAAATGCAAACTGGATTAAATTAAAAGCTTTTTATGCAAACAAAACCAATGCAGTCAAGATCAGAAGGGAAGCAAAAATCTGGGGAAAAAATTTTTAATATCAAAGGTTCTGATAAAGGTCTCATTTCTAAGATAGAGTTAACTGGAATTTATAAGAACACTTGCCATTCTCCAACTGATAAATGGTCAACAGATATGTATAATTTTCAGATGAAGAAATTAAAATAATTTCTAGCCATATGAAAAAATGCTCTAACAATCACTATTGCTTACAGAAATGCAAATTCAACTCTGAGGTAACGTTACACATCTCTCAAATTGGTTAAGATGACAAAAAGACAATGATAAATACTGGAGATGTGAGAAAACTGGGAGACTAATACATTGTTGGTGGAGTTGTGAACTGAACCAACCATTTTGGAGAGCAATTTTTTTTTATTTTGCTGAGGCAATTGGGGTTAAGTGACTTGCCCAGGGTCACACAGCCAGGAAGTGTTAAGTATCTGAGACCAGATTTGAACTCAGGTCCTCCTGACTTCAGGGCTGGTGCTCTATCCAATGTACCACCTAGTTACCCCAGTGGAAAGCAATTCTGAACTACACCCAAAGGGTTATCAAACTGTACGTACCCTTTGTATTTCTACTGGGTTTGTATTCTAAAAAGATCATAAAAAAGAACAAAGGACTCACATGTGCAAAAATGTTTGTAGTAATACTTTGGGAATTGTAAACTGAGTGGATGCCTACTGGCTGGAGAATAACTAAATAACTTATGGTATATGAATATAATGGAACATTGTTGTTCTATAAGAAATGACAAGCAAAATGATTTCAGAAAAGCCTGGAGAGACTTACATGAACTGATGCTGAGTAAAATGAATAGAACCAAAAGAACACTGCACACAACAACAACAGGAATACATAATGATTCAACTAGACTTGGCTCTTTTCAATGAGATGATTCAGGCCAATGCCAATAAATTTGTGATGGGGAGTAAATGTGGATCAAAACATAGTATTTTCACCTTTTTTGTTGTTGTTTGCTTGCTTTATTTTTCTTTCACATTTTTCCCTCCTTTTTGATCTGATTTTTCTTATGCAACATATAAATGTGGAAAAATGTCTAGAAGAATTACACATGTGTTAACCTATTTGGATTGGTGTCTAGGGGAGAAGGGAGGAAGAAAAATATAGAATGTAATGCTCTCTCTAAAATGTAATGTTCCCTGTTGAGGTTTTCTTGGGGTCTCTGGGAGCAGCCTTCGTTTCAGTTCAGTAATCACCACAAGAACAGCCAGGGATTAAAGTCCAAATCCTTTATTGTCTCTTTCCAAAGGCCTGGTTAGCTTTCTTAGAGGCCTACCTCTCTACTTGGTTCCATGGGCTTGAGCTCCTGCCTCCAGTCCTTTGCCTCTACCAGCATCTGCCAATAGCTTTCTCTGAATGTCAATCCTGGCTAAGGCTCTTAGCTTACATGCCCCACACTGAGTATACATCAATCATTATATCACTAGGAAACCATTGTTTGTTGCAGGATTAAATCAATGCTAAAGTAGATTTAACCACTGTCTTCTCAATTCCACTCAGTACCTTGTTTAAAGTTCTGGCCCATAACAATGGAACACAAGGTTTTGTAAGGATAAATATTGCAAACTATCTTTGTATGTATTTTGAAAAATAAAAAGCCATCATAAAAATGAATGAACATGTAAATAAATAAAAAACAAATTACCTTTAAAGTCATGTCATCAGAACAGGATGCCAGAAGGTTACCAGTTGGGTCCCATTTGATAGCATTTACTTCATTCTAAAAATAATTAATCATATTAATTTTTCATCATATACATGAAAACACAAAGTTCAGTATAATTTCCTTATCATCCATTTGGTAAACATTAAATTTCAAAAGGCACATCCAAATCACATGAAAAAAGACAAAGAGCTTCTTACTGTGTGTCCCTGGAATGTTTTAATAGGCCTATCCTGTCCCAATTTACAGACATGAATGCACATATCGGTGCTGCAAGAGGCAAAGGTGTTGTTGCTTTGCCAATCCACGTCCAGTGCCGGTGCTGGGAAGCAAAGGAGGAAAGTGTTAATGCACAGATATGGTTCTTAAAAACAAAAGAGACTAAAAATTCAACAAAAAGATAAACTTTTCATAACTTATTTTATAATTTGTAAGATTCAGGAAAAGAAATGTTTTCAAGCTATCCAACTGCTACACTGAAAAATTACCTCCATCTAGCTTTGGCTTATCATCTGCACAGTACAAATGACACACGATAAGAGTCAAAACTTTATACTTAAATAAAATACAGTTTTCTCTGTGTTGCAATATGAGAAAAGACTGATAAAGGCAGCCAGAGTTGGATTGGACATGTAACAACGATGGATGGCATGACAACAGATCTTTCTAATGACCAAGGCCTATGATCTAGGGATCTACAGGGCAAAAAAAGAGGAAAACTACAGGAAGAACCCTGCTTTATTGTGTGTACAGGAACACTATGGGAAGAAGTACCAAAGGTAAAAACAAGGTGACACGGAGGAAAGGGGGAGTAGTGTTACGGAAATGGTGGTTCACTAACTGTAACAGTGGTGGTGGTGAATGGTTGTGGTGGTGCTGCTGGTCATAGCAAAAATAATATCAACGATTCTTATCACTGGATAGCTTGCAAAGTGATTTACAAACATCATCTAATGTGAGGGATATGGCATTATCATTCTCATTTTACTAACAAGAAAACCTTGGTCCAAATATGTGCAAATGACTCGCCTACAGTTCACCGTGTTTTATGTTCCTTTTTTTTTTTTTTTTTTTTTTTTGCCATGGTTTTTCCTTTTTATTCCCATTTTTCTCTCCCAACATGACTCATAAAGAAATGTGTACTTTAAAAAGTTAATATACATGCATAACCGAGGGGGGAGGGAGATTTAAATTAAAAAAAAATAATAATAAAATAAATAAAGACTTGCCTACAGTTCAGAATGAATCAATATCTGCCACAAGATTGAAACTCAAGACTCCACATTAGCAGGTTTGTTCTCTTCCTCATCTATATCTAACATATATGTTACATATATGTGGTCACAACTGTTAAAATGAATGGAAAACTTGACCTGTACTCGTACTCTACTAATCAGTACATAGCTTGTACCCCTTAAGAAGGGAAACTGTAGCAAACCAGCCAAGGCTACGGGGTCTGAATACGCTTAAAGCACTGTGGCTTCTGAGACAGAAAGCCGCCCTCCATGGAAAGACGGCACAGGCCCGGCTGTTAAGGTATCCTTACCCGCTCTTCTTGAGACACTAGACAAGCTTTCCTGTTATTTCTCATTAGGATCAAGTAACACTTAAAATGACTGCACAGCTGAGGGTCCAACGCACTACTTGGTTAGTAGCGAGTGTTTACACATCCTGAGTTCTATTGGGGGAAAACCCACCAACCACCACATGTTCTATGTTTCTCACTTGCTGTGTTCAGAGGAATGTAATCCCAAGTGTGACTAGTTACTCTCAACTGGTCAGAACGTCCAGCAAAATGTTTAATTGTGCATTTATTATCTACATAATACCCAAGCAAGAGCACATGAACAGACTGTCCACTTGATTAAAATGCTCTAAAAGAGTGAGAGTGAGTCAGATTAAGGTGCAATGTCATGATTTCTAAGTGTGTGGGTATTATGTGTTGAGTACCACAATATTCTTATAATGGAAATATTTAGATAATAGAAAGATAGGTAACACTTTTTTTTGAACCACGCACATTGCCATTGAGGAACATATCTAATGGGAAATAGTTCAGCTGTTTGTCTTGTACAAAGTCTCTGGCCCTCGGTAAAGAGATAGGAAGGCATGAGTGAACACTATAAATGATATTTTCTTTAAAATTCAGAAGTAAACTGTGTCGTTATTATTTTCTATATGATTATATTATCCTAAAACTATTTACATTATAAATAATTCTTCTGATATTATTGTCTATATTTCTATATAATTCCTTATTTCATGCAACAAGGAAGAAATAATCCTTTAAAATTATGGAGTTTGGAGTCTAAAGTACCAAACTGTTTCATTTATAGTGAATTAAAAAAACAAATTTAAAGAGGATAAAATAGATCTATGTGAATTGTAAAGGAAATTTTACCTGAATGAAAAGGGAACTGTTGCTTGGCTTCCCCAGTATGTGCATCCCAGATAATCGTGGTCTTTATTTGTTATTTTCAAAAGAAAAAAGAAAATTAAAGAAACTGTAAAAGTAATAACTGCTTTGTGACCTTCTGCAATACAGATAAAACTTTATTCAAGTGATATAAAATAACAACTACAAGTTCTATTTTTAAACCTTTAACTTGTATTATAAAGAATAGGATCATTCTAAGCACTTTTGGAAAAGTCTCGAATATTTGGGGACTGTTTTTTCCTATGTAAGTTCTATTAAGATTCAGATTCTCTGCATCAATGATTATGACACATATGGTGAGTTCACCATCCCCTCATGCTTCCTCTCCGAACTGATCAAATCTGAAGTGTGCGTCTGTTTTCAAAAATCAGGAATTACTGAAAAATCATCCCTTCTCCAGGAAACCTTCCAGACTCAAGTCTGACTGGATCTTTCTCTTTTCCCCTCTTCTGGGACTTCCCTTTGTACTTTGTTTCTTTCTCTTCTGAGCTTCTAGATTATTCTCAATATATCCCTTGCTAGACTATAACTCAAGAGTAGGCTCTGGTACCTTCAAGATTGTACTCAAGACCTACTTCACAGAGCTTTCTCAAAGGAGACTTTCGGTATACATCTACACGGTTAGGCACATGCTACTTCCCATCCATCTCCCTATAGAAGTCGGCCTGTCAGAAGTGGACAGGAACTGGTTCCTCTGTCTCTGTGTGCCCAGTGCTTGGCCCCAAAGTCAGCACTTCTAGTGAGAACAGAATATTCTGGGCACAGCTTATACTTAAATTTGCTAAATGAGCATTACAAAAAGCTGACCTGAATAAACTGAAAAAAATCCAAAGATTCTGACATACATGCTCAACATCTGAATCGTTCCCTCTACTACTACTAGTCAGTTGGTAGCTTGAGGTATCAACCAGATGATCTGTGGAGATCTTAGGTAACTGCCCCCTTATTGCACTGGGCTAAGTTCGTGAAAAATCTATTTCTAAGCAATTTGTAATGAAATTTCTTTTCTTTCTTTTTTTTTTTCCTGAGGCTGGGCTTAAGTGACTTGCCCAGGGTCACACAGCTAGGAAGTGCTAAGTGTCTGAGGCCAGATTTGAACTCGGGTCCTCCTGACTTCAGGGCTGGGGCTCTGGGGGCTCTACCCATTGCACCAACTGGCTGCCTGGTAATAAAATTTCAAGGTAGGCACACTTATGGGGGTTAGATTAACAGGCTCCTTTCAGTCATTTAGTCCCAGGTGTGAAGGGAAAGGAAGGAGGAAGAAGGAACTTCGTCTGGTAGGGAAATAAGGCACACTCAGAGCCCCCAGAAGGGGGGGTGGAAGGGCCCAACAGCTGGCAGGCAGCATGCTTTCCAGTTACCACGCACCGCGTAGACAAAAGGCTCTCTCAGGATCCAATCAACAAGCAAAGCATTATTATTATCCCCATTTGTAAACCATAGAAATTGAAGAAAAGGGGGTAGAAATGATGTGCGCAAGGCCCAACTACTAAGTGGCAGAAGCAGAATTTTAATTAGGTCAGTCTCAACAACTCAAAACTCAAATCCATTTTCTATCGCTGCTTAGTGAAAGACACAACATGAAACATGACTCGAAGTCTGTCAGGAAGGGTACAGGACGAGGGTTTTCCTGTGGGCTTGTGCCTGCCCTCTCTCTCCCGGGCACACTGAGCGAGGGACTGCCCTCTCTCCAACACACTCAGAAGCTGCCTTGGAGCTCCACGTCTCAGAGCCCTTGTGATAACTGAGAGCTGGGGGAACCGGAGCAGAAGTCACTCACAGCAGCACTTAGGGAGCCTCTAGGCTTTGTCCATGGGGTCATCCCACAGGTATGTTGTAAGAGAGGAGTGTGACCCACCTACTTCTGCTCATATTGCAACCAGAGTAAAATGTGGCCAAAAAGATCAAGACTGAAGATTGGCTTGCATAGAAGTATTTCTGGGGATAGGTCCATGAATAAAGATATCTCCACCTATGCTAGAAAGGCTGCATCAAAAACTTGTTCTAATCATTTACTATTTGCAAAGTCGTTGGTAGAACGAGGGGAAATTTTAAACGTTCATAAATACTTTATAGGAACTAACCTTTGCTAAAGCAAATTTAATTTGTTCTTACCTTATCCACTCCGGCACTCAGGATGAAATTTCCTTTCTTGTTCCATTTTAATGCAAAAATAGGACCTTTATGTTGCCCCAAGGTGCTAGCAAGATTACCTGATGTTTAAGAAGACAAAAACATTTTAACTATTTGGAAGCGTGTAATACACAACAGGAAAAATGAACAGAAAATATAACTTTTTTGTTTGTTTTGTTTGTTTTACCATCTTTAGTCCATATTCTGGCAAATCCATCATATGACCCAGTGGCGAGAAGTGTGCCTTCACTCTGTTAGGAAAATAGGATTATTTTTCATTGACAGAATCTCAGACTGTTCTGCACATTTTTAAAGAGACTGTGCTTACATGCCAAGATAGTCACAGTACATCCTTGTTTTAGTTTTAGTTTTTATCCAGGGTCTGGGAGTACAGGGCCCTCAGCACCTGCCACACATATATAAAGATGAAACTTTTAAAAAGTACAAGTACGTAATGGCAAAAAGACAAAATTTCTGATGTGAACAATTGTTGACATAGTAGAGAAAGAAAATTAAATTTCTAACTCCATTACTGTTGAAAGAAAAAAAAAAAATTAAGATGAAAACACCTCAAGATGAAAAGAAACATCAAACGCTTGCCTTTATTAATTCTTTCCTGTTGCTTTCTAAATCAGAAAGAATAAAAACACGGAGAACAAAAAGAACAGGAAAGAATGGAAGCTGATGTTGTCACGAATGAAATGAGTAACAGGATTTTTTAGAGCCAGTGAACAGAAGGTAAAATCTCTTCTAGGCTCAGAACTTCACGGTGCTGTCCCTGGTGCAGCCCGGGAAGATGGGGAACAACTGGACATGGGAACTCCACCGAGTAAGCTCAGGGAGAGAAAAGGCAGCAGCGACAGCTCTCAGGTCTCAGGAGGCCCTTCTCCAACTAGTGCCAAGGAACGAGGGCACTTTGGACTCCAAGAGGTCAGTTCGCTTTCAAGGCTGGCCTGGGCACTGTAAGCCACTCCATGCCATGTATTCAGGAAAACCAGTTGTTTGTGTCTATAAACACTAGAGTGAACAGGAGGGCAGACCTAGAGCTCAAAGGACCCTCCAAGGTTATCCAATGCAAAAGCTCATTTGAGAAACAAGGAAACGGAAACCCAGGCCCAATAAGGGAGCTGCAAGTGTAAGTGACGGGCTTGGCCAGAGGGGAGCATTCTCCCCACGTGTTTCTGCCTTCCAGTCCCTTTCCTGGACATCTCCCTAACAGGCTTCATTTCCATCACACACAAAAACCAAACTCCACCATCTTGTCAAACTCAGGTCAGGATAACGCTACTATTGTTAAGAGCAGGCGTCTGTCCTTTCTGAGGTGGATCTAAACATATAACCAGAGATACACTTTGACACGAGGCTCCAGCCTCAGTCTGTATATTCCTGCATTTCTGAACAGTTGGTGGACTGACTAGTGAAATGCTTCAGGATCACAGCCTAAAAAGCTGCTCGTTCTACAGAATCCGTTTTAAAGCAGACATCCACCTAGAATGGGCTCAGGGGGATGCTGAAGAAATGGTGTCCCGGATTTCCGGACCAGGGCCATCTGTCTGGAAAGTCTGGAAAGTTCCTCTCTCCTCCCAGCCTGTCGGAGCTGACACAGGGTAAAGATAAACACAGCAGTGTGTGAAAATCTACACACGACAGACTTCCAACCACGCCAGTGTCTAACAGGCCCTAACCAGGAATAAACAGTTCAAAAAGAAGGGCCCGATAAGGAAGCTCCGACTCTCCCATGAAACGTTTTCCTTCTCACTGTTCTAAATGGACACAGCCAGCACTGCTTAGCTCATAGAAGATAACTTTGACTGGGGCAAGGACACTCAGTCCATGGGACCCCTCATTTTGCCAAGAACCTAATCCAATAACCCGTGGCTGGAGCATCAGGATACTCTGAGGAAGCCCTGGGGAGGAGACCCTTAGGGAGGAGTCCCCGGGGAGGAGGCAGGCCTACATGGGACGGGGGCCAGGCACTCACATTCCAATCAAGGGAGGTCACATCTTTGTTGCTGGGCACATCTTGCCCACCTTCCCTGATGCAATGGCGGAGGACTAGCTGGGTCGAGCCGCTCGTGCTGTTCTCGCTCAGATTCCATATTCTTGCTGTTGAGTCACCAGATCTAGGGAATCAGGAAAAAATGGTTTATCATCCCCATCAAGTTACAGTGCAACATTTACAAACTAGGAAGGGCTAGAAAAAGAGTGAACAGTAAATGTTTCATTCCAAAAGAGTCTCTGCACTCTGAAAAAACGACACACTAGAAGACTCCAGCAATATTTTGGACCGAAGTCATAAATTCATAAAGTTCTTAAGCATGACCCATACTTTGCTTCATTGTGAGAGACCTACCCTGAGGCTAGGAGATCACTAACAGGATTCCAGGCGCAGATGAACACTTCTGACTCATGACCCCGTAATACCACAGCTTTGTTTGGGGGAATTTCAACATCTCCATCTACCTCCATCATATCTGTGTGGTTATCTGCAAGAAAGAAAAATGTTTATACAAAAGTTGTAAAAGCACAAATAAAAGTGTTTTGATCTAAAAATTAGCAACATGTACCACGTATCCAGAACCTGTTTGTTCTTAAAGAATAAAAGTTAGGAAATTCTGTGATTTTTGCCAAAAAATACACTAAATATAATCAAGCAGGTATGCTTGATGATAAAATGGGATATTTTTCCCCTTTGTCTTTATATTCTTTACACACAGAAGGTACTTAATAAATAGTTGTTGAATTGAAGAGAATTGAATATTATAAATATATGAGTATAATGTTACCCATCTAAAAAAGGTTTTGAGCTGGATTTTTTAATCTGCTTTTTTAGGATATACTGACAATTACTGGCGAATAATAATAATAAAAAAAGTTTGTCACATTTAAGACTAGCAAAAACAATTTTAATATTTCAAATATTGGAGTTGGATAAGCTAGACAGAGCTAGTAGAGATAGGGACACTTTACCCCAACATGGCTGACCAAAAGAAGATACATCTCCTGAGTGAAATATAATCCATGCCAATACCATGCTTTGTTTCTGCCAGTAGGGGTTGCTGATATATCATTCTTTCAGTGTGTTGGGAGAAACAGCTAGGTTATATTTAGAGCTTCCTAAGGTGTTTTTTGTTTTTTTGAACTTAGAAATAAAAAAAAAAATTAAATTTAAAAAAAAAAAAAAAAAAAAAAAGGAGCTAAGAATTTAAGTCAGGAAAGATAATTTTCCCTTTTAAAAATAAGCCAAAGTGATAACCCCCTAACTAATAATGCTCTGGCAAGATAATAAACTACTAGGTAACAAGCAAAATAATGGCAGAAAAACAAAGGCCCTTGCCCAAACTGCAATGTACTCAGTCATGCGACAGTTAGTTTAGAAGCTGACACAGGCGCTAAGTGGAAAAGCACCTCCTGCCAGAATTAAACAGCTATCTGAGGACATTTCCAAATCTTTAAAACGACGGAAAGAAATATTGATTATAGTATGTTTATTTACACCAACTGGCCCACACACAAATTTCACTGAAGCTCGAGATGGGATGCCATCTCAAACTCCCTGCTGGGCTCCCCATCAGTCCGAGCCTGTGTCTCAGCTTACTTGCTATACTATGGGCTCCGTTTTCTTCTCCATTTGCAGTATTTTCTCCGTTTTTTGCTGAGCCCTGCTGATTGGTTGTGGTGGGGGTGGCGGCAGCGGCAGCTGCCGCCTGTTGTTGGGCAAGTTTATCTCTGTACGCTTGCTGTCTGGTCTGTACCACGTCGGGCATCACGGCATCAATCAGTGACAAAGACTCTATAGGTCGTCCATCAAACAAGGTACCATCCTAAGTTTGAAAAGTCAGAGAAAGAAAAATAAAAGGAACAGGAAACGATCAATTGTTCTTAGACTTTGGACATTTGAACATTTTAGAACTGAAAACTGGCCAAAGCAAATCCATGTGGATGCTGATCTCTGTTGTACAAGAGGAAGGAAAAGGAAAGACACTTACATATGAAATGCCTACTATGGGCAGGCACTAAACTGCATACCTAAAAGGGATCCAAAGACAAAAGTTGGACAGTTCCTACCCTCAAGGAGCTTCCCTTCTATAAAAACCCACACTGACAATGTGCCACTTCAACTTTTTAGAAAAGAGAAGCTAGGAACTCTATTCTTGTTTCTAAAAATCAAGAGTCAGGGGCCAATATAAGAAACACGTCTGTGGCTGGCTATCCAAGGGAGGCTCTCAGGGGCATTGGGTCCAATGCCCGAATTTTTAAAGGAAAGAAACTGAGCCTTAAAGGGCTTAGGGGACTAGTTCAAGGTCAACTTCAAGAGTTAATGGAAGATCTGGGAGCCAAACTGAGGTATTTTTCCAGTTCTAAATACAGCACTCATTCCACCAAGTTTTATTTATGACTCATTTAAAATTGTTTAGTATTGTTTAGTAAGTAAAATAAAATAGGTGCAATCTGACCTCAGACTGTTCCTAGCTTTGTGACCCTGGACAAGTTACTTCACCCTATATGCCTGTTTTTTCTTCTGTAAAATGAGCTGGAGAAGGAAATGCCAAACCTCTCCAGTACTTCTGTCAAGAAAACCCCAAATGGGGTCACAAGGAGTCAGACTCAATTGAACATCAATGACAATTAAAAAAAAAAAAAGAAAAATACCATCAAGGCATTTCAACAGGCATGATTATAGAATAATGACACCTCAGCACAGAAATAAATAAATAAAAGCAAGCCATAGATACACACTATAATGTCAAGTTGAGTCTGGCCAAAATGCTTTTTTAGGATGATTCACTAAAATCAGAGAATATCATACCAGAAGTACATTATCTAGTGTGGGAGTTTTTAACTTGAGTTCTGTAAATGTACTTTTAAAAAATGTCTTTATAGCTATTTAAATATATTTGATTTCCTTTGTAATCCTATGTATTTTACCTCAGTCATTTAAAAATATGCTTCCAGAGGGGCCATAGGCTTCTGACTGTATCAAAGAAGTCTATGTTTTGAAAAAAGGTTAAGAATTCCAGATCTGGGGTAAAGAAACTATTGCTTCAATGGTTAGGAAGTTTTCCTGATAGGAATCCTACTCTCTTGACTCCTAAATTCCAGTATGTTTTTTAAAGCTCAATGGAATTTTTATAAAACGCCAAACTTGAAGAGTTCATTCATTTCATCCATTTCCTTGTGATTACATATAGACACCTGGGTTTGTTTGATAAATACTATCTGGGTCCTATAAAAGCAAGCCACTTCCTTATTAAAGGGTTTTTCAGCTACAGAAATAGTACCAGGTTAATTAGCTCAGAAAGTCTCCTTACTTAGTGAAATTCCTCTAATCTATCTACTAGAAAGAATACTTTTGGCAGTAAACAACAATAACAACAAAAAAAACAACATGGGTTGTCTTATTCTAAAAATATTTGGAGAAACAAAACTGTTTTAAATCCAATCTCTGCAATAATAATGATGTATTTAATTTCACAACACCCAGGTGCTATTGAGGAAATGCTCTTGCTAGAGAAGCCTACAGAGTAAATCAACTCTGTGTCTGAGAGAAAGGCAAGAATATAAAGGACTAACTTAAATCTGTGGTTCTCTAATAAATCAGCTAACCCACAGTCTAACTATTCCAAGAAAAATTTCTCTTCAAATGAATGGTCAATTCTTTAAAAGGAAAAAAATCCAAGCATTATTCAAGTACAAAAATATACGATGAGGAGATGGATCATGTATTTAACAAACATTTGGAAAATGGAAATTGTACAGACAAGTTGTGCTAGATGGTGGGCCTTCACAGGACTTAGAATCTAAGAGTGATTAGATAAGCAAAAAGGATATTTCAGACTACAGTTACTTAAGTACACGCAAGGGTTAGGAAACAAACTGCTATGTGAGATCAAAGGGGGCAGCAGGTAAGCTTTTACAGAGGAAGAAACAGGTGATTCTGGTAACAATTTAATAGAAGATTTACCGATTTAGGAAATAGACCGACCCAAGTCCAGGGCACCCAGCCAGGGAGGGGCTTTGGGGTAGGGGAGTTTAAGGGGGGGGAGGTCTCCCCATCAGGCTGACAACTTTCCAAGGATGGACAGACCACCACACCCCCGGGGAGGGGTCAGCACAAGTGTGGTAAATAAGGAAGTAAATCAATCAGAAGCTGGAATGGTTTTTTTAAATGGCACTTGAGTGGAATATAGAAAAGAGTCATTTTATGGAAAGAAAGCCACCATACCTCATTAATACTGACTTCTGCCTCTACATACTGCAGGCCTTTCTGGATGATAGAAATCAGAGCAGCAGGTGGAACCAGGGCACCATTGATATTAGACTGGCTGATATGGCTTTCTATACCAAAGGTAAATGCTGAATGAGAAAACCCTAAAGATAAGAAAAGAGCCATAAGAATATATTTCCTAACAGGCAGCATAACAAATGACAGTATATATATATATATATATTAAAAAATCATAACATTTTTAAATAAACTATTGAGGTGAATAATAATTATAAAACACCACAGGAACTTACATTCCTAATATTAGTAACTCCAATCATACACCTCTCCCTGAGATTAAATTTTTTGATGAAGGATATGTAAAATGTCATTTCAATATGGTCACCTTTACAATTCCATCCTCCATTGTTTTTAAAGGCTTTATATCTTTGTGATATTTATATTATATGTAGTTACATATCTTCAAGTTTTATATAAGTTGAAAGGTCTTGAACTAATACGAGTTAGGCATTAATGAAAAGAGAAAAATTACAGAATTTACTGCTAAAAGGGAATTGGCAATTATCTATTACAAATGTTTCATTTCACAGATGACAACTGAGGCTAGAGGACCTTCACTGCCTTGCTCAAAGTTTCACTGAGCTTATTATTCATGGCAGAGTAAAACATTAACTTTTTTTCTTCCATATAAACTATAAAATCTAGTTGAGACAATCAATGAGTACTTATTCTTATGCTAATTATGAAATAAAAGGTTTGCTAAAAACAACTTATTCGCATAAAACAGGAACTGCTACTTCTTAAGAATGAAGGAAAACTCTTTTTAAGCTCTTAGAAAACCATTCTCTATGCAAACGAAACGCTCAACAACAAATGTGCTAATTACAAAATAAGTCTTGCTTATAAGATTATCTAGGGTCTAAAAATAGAGTAAGAGAGCCCAAGTGAGCAAGGAAAATCCAGGCTCTCTCTATTCATCAGCGTTAAGATTCAGTCTCATTCAACATAGACTTACTGACTGCTTTTTGCCAAGTATAGTGGGGCTCCATGGCACAGGTCTTGCCTGCCATAAGCACACAAAGTCCAGAGCAGGGCAAGGCCGGACTTAAGAAACAAATAACTACAACATGAAGCACAATGTTCTAAGAATGCCCTAGCATATCACTTTACTTCCTTTTAAGTGAAATTTAGGCTTTTCAAATCTATGTATATTTAATTACTTGTTTATTATGCATCAAAAGGGCCCATACGTACACATCTGAAACTAAAATCAGGTTAATTCAGTTAAAAAGAAGTCAGAGAATATATTATACTTTATGTAAGACACTTATTATTTTAAAAATACAAGTAAATATATGCCTCACAAAGGATTATATGAATGTTTCCTTAGTTCAGGATTTAACCCTTTGAGCTCTCTTCAATTTAGTCTATTCCAATTTTTAAATATACAAAGAATCTTACTCTCCTTGATAAGTCACCAATGTTCACTAACAGAGCCAATTAAGAAGAATTAAATGTTTGTATTTTTCATCTGTTTCTTATGCACCATTTAGTCAGCGATATTTTTACCCATGCTCCAATGCCCCTCTTTGACCTTCAGCCCATTCTGATTCCTTAAGCAGTTCTCTCTCTCTTTCTGTGGCCATCATGATAAACATCAGGGCAAATGACAACGGCTAAGACCACATTTGTGGCTCATAGAAGGGAATTCAGTGCATGGAGAGAAGATTTCAGCTCAGCTGTTTTTTCCCTTTTCACAAGAATGGCTGAGGATCTCTGCCAAAAGGCAGCAGCCTCCAAATATTTGGGGTAGAGCCCTGCTTTTCAAATTCCCTAAGTCTTGAGATCTGTGTAGTGAGAAGAGAGGGGGAAGAAAGGAATGAAGATCTGGGTCTTGGATAGAATAGAGAAAGAAGCTATTAATGTCAGCTGAAATTGCCTCCCCATTGCAAGAGTCCTGGCAAATCATAAAGAGAACACCAGGGCAGTGAGCAGCAGTCATTGCCTCTGGGGGAAAACAAAAATATTGTTACTCTTACAGAGTCCCTTTTCTAGTCCCCTTGTATTCTTAATGATAAGAGGAGTACCTGCATCAGTTGATGCCATCAAAACAGAGTTTTTCTTCTCAATTAAGTCCAGGGACTAAGAAGCAAGCCAGCTTCACAAGTGGCAAAAGGAAGCTTGATAAATGACTCAAGTGGTGGTCAAAGCCCCCTCTCACAATTGTCAATGCACATTCCTCTTCAACTTACTTTGTGCATTGTGTAAAGAGGAATGATAAGATTTAGTAAAAGACTAGTGAGCTAAGGAGTCAAGGATCGGAATACGGCTGTGACCCATGGTGACTGGAAAGCTGATGGTACTCCTAGCACCAATGTGGAAGTTTATTGTAGGGAGAGTTTTGGAGAAAGAGGAGTTTTAGACATGTGGAACTTAAAATATTTCTGAGACATCCAGTTTTATTTTAAAATAGACAATTGATGAGGTGGGACTGAAGCTCAGAAGACATCTAGAGCCGGACATATAGATCCGGGAGGCATCTGCACAGAGGTGACTATGGAATCCATGGAAGTGCTAAGTTATCAAGACAAAGTGTAATTCAGAGAAAAGGCCCCTTCTGAATTTCCCATGTCTGGGATTCATAGCCAGCACATCTCTACCTCAGAGTCCCTCTCTAAGACTCAAGCTCCAACTTGTTAAGTCTTTTCTCACTCTCTTGATTGGTACTGCCCTCTCTCCCACTCATTTGTATTGCCTGCCTTTGTTTAGTCTGTATCTACACACACACACACACACACACACACACACACACACACACACACACACACACACACACACACACACACAGAGACACAGAAATGTTAACTTATTTGAGAGTAATAGTCATTTCTTTCTTTGTAGTTATAGTCACAGAGCAAATGTGATGAATTCATTGGCTTGACTTTTCTCTTAATCTTGATATAGTCTTATCAGTCCAACTTTCTATGGATTTCAATTGTCTCTGTCTCATATGCATTGTCAAACACCAATCCTCCACAATTTTCATTATCCTCTCCCTCCATTCAAAAGTCACTCACATGGGCCTGAAAGATGTCACACAACCACAATCATTAGAGCCCACTTTAAATTTATACTACCTATTCTCATTTGGGTCAACCACACTACAAGGAAATTCTTTATTCTCCTCTACAACAGTTTCAAAACCTCAGTTCCCAATCTTCCCTTTCTTTCGCACTCAGGGAATCTCACCTTCTATTCTGCTGAGAAAAGCCACCCTTCCTCTTTGAAGCTCCCCACTTCTCCCCTACTTTTTATCTCAACATCCCTTCACATCATCTCACTAACCCATTCTAGTCTCCTTTACTCCAATCTAATAAAGTCAATATTACTATTTGTATTCTTAGTCCTGCAAACTACCACCATCAAGCAAGCACTCCCCTAACCTTTAGCATCTCTCGCTCTCCAATCTTCCCTCTTAATTACCTACAAAAATGGCTAGCTTTTCCTCCTCCTTACACTTTCATTTGCTCCTATTATTCCCTCATGGTATCCACACTCTATCTCCCTCTCCTCTTTTCACGCATAAATTCCTAGAAAAAGCTATTTACTAACCTTGCATATCTTCTCTTTTTCTTCTTAAACCCTTGCAATCTGGCACCTAACATCACGCAACTGAGTGAAACTGCTCTCAAGTTACCTGATCTCTTAATTGCCAAATCCAATATCCTTTTCTCAGATCTCATCCTTCTTGACCTCTCAACAGCATCTGATATTGCTGATCACCTCCTAGATTCTTTCTCCTTTAGGTTTTAAAAATGCTGCACTCTCTTGGTACTTCTATTTGTCGGGTAGACTCTTCTCAGTACCTTTTGTTATATAATCATCGAGGTCCCAAACCCTCTCTATGTGTGAGAGTGCCCAAGGCTAGGTTCTGTCCATCTGTTGTCAGTGGGTGGGCCTTAGAGTACAGAGGACCCAAATCCCTCTCTTCCCTTTCTTGCACCATTCCTGGCTCTCTGAACACATCCTTCTAGATATGTGGGAGACACAAAACATTAACTGCACCCCCACACACACACCTGGGCTCATTATCTACCTCCTGTGGCCGAATCATCAGTTTGTCAGTTCCAAGGCTACCCCAGCTCTCACCCCTTTCTCTATTCAGGCCTTCTGGCCCATGTCACCATCAGACTCCAACCTTCCAGGGAACTTGCGTCATCATCAAGATTCAGGAAGGCTCCAGCATCATGGGCCCTCCTCCTGCTGACTCAGGACCCTTATGGAGGCTCCCCTAGGTTCGCCACAGTAAATCCAGTGAACACATCTTTTGAAAACCAAAGCTCTGCACAGCGGCAGCTCGCATTTCTCTTTTCCTCAACCATTCCTGTTGATGTTTAAGTTCATAATAAGAAAGGCAGAAAACAATATCCAGCTTCCTTCAGAGCTCAGCTCAAGAACCACTTTCTACAGGGTGCTGTCCTGACCCCTTCCTTAGATCTCCTTTGTATCTATGGGGGACCTGCGTATGTTCCTGTTCTCCTGGTTTTCTATCTTTACAGCCTCCCAGAGGCCTGGGGATACAGAAGGTGCTTAACAAACCCCTGACTGACTCAACTCTCTGGCTCACAATGCTCCTCACTGAAGAGGCTACCAGCAGCGCAGGGCTATGGATGTTGGTTTTTGAAGGCCCTGCCTATGACTTCTCGTGATCTCTGCATGAGAAGCCAAAGGCTGGTGCGGGGTCGCTGCGAGTCATTTTCTGAAACAATAGTTTTCCCTTAGTTCCTTGGCTCCATGCATAATAGCTCTTTAAATAAAACTGCCTGACACTAATTTTGAAGCCTTCTATGACTACATCACTAAATTCTACACGTTGATTCAGCCTCCGATGCTCACGGAGCCTTGTCACTTCACAACTTTAAAGCCTAAAAAGCTATGTTGATGTCAGGCAGGCCGACAGCTGAGCTCTCTCCACCCCAGCTCTGAGCAGCTGCACAAAGCTCCACTACAGGCAGTTAAGCTTGACCTAGCCTGCTGCTAAAATCAGCTTTTACTGGTCTAGGGTGGGAAAAGCAATGGTGATCTCAGTCCATGAGCAGCTGCATAAATAAAAATCGGAGGAAGCTGTGTTGCCTATTCCTTGCAGCTGCTGAGAATAGAAACTTAACATAGGCTGCCTAGTTGACCTATACATTAGGTTAACTTATACCCAGTAATATATGGCATCCTTGCACGTAGATCCAGGGATCTACATAAGGCAACGTTGTACACATCAGAACCTAAGGGACTACCGTTCTGAAATATAATGCAAAAATTATTATAGTTCTCTTACTAAGAAGGCCAAAGTGGGTTCTCAACTTTGGCCACATCAAGAAATGTTTTCTCAAACTCATTTAGTGTTTAATGACTAGAACACTTCACTTCCCAACTGTCAAGGATATTGGGGAAAGGTGGGGGTGCTACATCAGCTCATGTAATAGCCAGTTTAAGATAGGTATAATTACATCTTAAAGATTTTTTTTTTTAATGTCAAATAGTTCAAATATAATATCTGGAGATAGGAAAGGAGGAAGGGAGGGAGGGAGGGAAGAAGGAAGGAGGGAAGGGAGGAGAGAAGGAGAGAGAAAGGGAGGGAACCTAGCAATGGCCAAATACAAAAGCATCAGTGATAACTGAAAAATGAAAGGAAAAGGTTATGACCAATTATTAGGATTCTCTCATGGTTATATAACCCATGGTTCCTAACCACAATTGTAACCCAAGAACAATTCCTTGAACTTCAATGACTAAAAAAAAGATGGTTTTGAATGGCTAGGAAAACCAATTTCAAAGGCAATTATTACAATAGATCATGTGAGAAGAAAGGATGAAAAAAAGTTTTAGTTAGATAAAAATACAGTTAATTCTACTGAAGAAAATTGATAATATGAATGTGCAATGTTTTTCTATATGTGTATTCATATCTATACATTAAAAAGTAATTTTTCAGTCTGTAGCCTCAACAGATTAATTCTTCAAGTCCCAGTAAAAGCACAAAATAAGGTTTACCCTAACTTAATACAGGTCACAAACAAAAACAATTTGAGGAGCCGCACTCCTTGTAGAGATATGATATTTATATTACCCTGTTGGGGGGCAGCTAGGTGGCGCAGTGGATAGAGCACCAGCCTTGAAGTCAGAAGGACCCGAGTTCGAATCTGGTCTCAGACACTTAACACGTCCTAGCTGTGTGACCCTGGGCAAGTCACTTAACCCCAGCCTCAGGAAAAAGTAAAAATATAAAATAAAATAAAACAAAATAAAATAAAATAAAATAAAATAAAATATTACCCTGTTGGGTTAATAAGGCACTTTTCTAGCAACTCCATGAGTTAGCCATCAGTGGCGAAATATATAAAGAAAGCAATAGTTAAGGATTCTTTCCACTGGATTGGGAATATAGTTATTTAAATGGCAGAAAAGGGTGGGAGGGGAGGCAGTAAAAGAGAGAAATAGCAAGTTCATAACATGTTAAGAGTCTAAAAGAGAATCTTGAGAGAGAAAGGGAAAAAAAAGAATTTGAAGATATGCTCCTCTAGTGCTTTTGTATCTGTATATTCCACTAGTTAATGTAAAACTTTAAAGAAGAAAGAAAGAGAAAGAGGAAGAGGAAAAGGAAAAGAAAAATATACCACCATAAGCAATGGTAAGAGAGCTTAAGAGCTTTCAGTCCTTAAATTCTGAGCCTTGGGAAGGAGCCATTATTGCTACTCCAAACTTTCAATAATAAAGTCCACACTACCTGTTGATAAGAGTATAATAGTAACTAAATTAATAAGTTTTTTTTTTCTTTCTTTGTTCTTTATAACCTTTAATCCGTTGCTCCAGAAGAAAGGATTGGTAAAATAACCAATTTCACTATACACATAGGGCCAGCAATGTGTAGCCATGTTTTATTATTAATACATGTAAATTTACCACAAAGTTACCATTTTCTCTATACAATTTGATGACCCACACCTACAACAACTGCTCTCAGGGAAGTAAGTTGTTCTGAGTTATGGTAATTGTGTAATCAATACATATCGGGTCTCCAAAAAGCAAAAACGAAATCCAAACTATTAAAAAACAGAAACAGAAAACACAGGATCGCCTGCTCCCTGAAACAGGAAGTAGACTATCGGAATAAGAGCTGATGGGAGAAGATGGAAAGGTAGCCACCGAGTAAACCTGCCCACAATCGACAGTCAAGTCTCCTGCAGGGATGGCTCAAGAGCTAAATGTCAGCCTTGTCCAAAGTTCCGCCCTACAGCTCTCTCTGCCATTTTTCTAGCCATTCTCATAACCAAACCCCAAGCCCAGACTTCTTCAACAAAGACTTGCGTCAATACTGCGTGTCCACCAGCCATGTCTAACGCTCTCGTCTCTCATCTTCTCAAACAAGGAACAGATTAGGTGGCAGTCGCTGGCCCTATGAGTAGTAGACTACATTTCTACAAAAATAATGGCTGACAAAGCCTATTACCTCATAGGGGGAAAACGTCGTAACAGATTGTTTTGTCCTCAACCAAGGGTTTGATAACAAATCACTTATGTTAAGGTGAAAGCACAGAATAGACAATCAACTTAAATAACAAATCAATTCATTCTATGATACAGTGCCTTCGTTAACTAAAACGGAGGAATACTAACCAATGACAAAACTGTAATAACAAATCTACACAGAAAGCTCTCATCTTCTCCATTATTCCTGTCCCATTCCCCACTTTTTCAAACTACAGCTAGTTAGGAGGAGAAGGAATACTCTCAGCAGAGTCACGGAATGCAAAAATTTCTTACACTCTGCCATCTTAAAGATGTTGGGGGAGGGAGGTCTAAGTCTAATGAACAAATCTAACAAGTAAATCTCCTGATGTCTGTTGTGCTGCGAACTCCCTGGGGGCAGCCAGAACCATGAGTTATCGTTCCGTACTGGATAGCAGGAAGTCTGCCCCGTTAGCCCCGGCAGGCCTGCCCTGCATCCTGCTGCTATTGCTACAGGGCGCACCTGCCTTCAGAATTCATGGAACTTAACTTCCAGGCTGGGCTCCCTCATTAAGCTGTTGCTTTGCAATCAAAAAGCCTCCAAGCTGTGACATGACCAGTGACTCAACTCTAAGGCTCACATGCACAGAACCTATTGTTACCCAAGAAGAGTAAACCTCATCCCCAGAAGCCCCACGCAGAGATATATGTCTTTGAATCTTAAGTTTTTCTCACACTCACCAGCCACTCAGGAAACTTTAGGCTCAAATCAGGTATGAATAATCATTTCCCTAATAAGCTAGAACTACACTTAGAGAAACGGCCTATTTGAAACACCGTGGCCACTTTAACCAAGACACTTTTTTGGGAACAACCTTTGGAGACAATGGGGGCTACAGAAAAATAGAAAATAAGAAACATGAGATGAGAAAATGAAAATGGGGTGGAAGGGGTAAGGTGAGGATGGGAGAGGAGGGGGGAGAAGAGAGGGAATGTACTATGGAGCTGCTTATTTGCTTAAAGGCGGTGATGTCACTCATTCCCCTGGCCCCACAAGTTTTACTTTCCCTGCACTTCCACTACATTACCCTAAAACTGAAAAGGTTTATCTTGTTACAGATGGCTTGACACAGGACTACACTACTTAAAAGTAAATACCACAAAAAGTTCTGGGTCATATTTCTTAAAACTCCAACTTTTAGTTTTGGAGTTTAGCTTTAGGGCTGCTAGGATGCACCCTCAATGCACAGCCTGAATCTTCTCCATTATCCTTGCCCTATGTGATTGGTTCTTAGAGCGTCCCTCCCTTATTGCCGCAGTCTTTCTGGACTGCGAGCCTCAGGAGAACTTACTTGCACATTATGTGCTAGAGGTCAGAGTACCCCAGGGGCCCAGAGATTCCGGACACTTGGCAGATGAGGATTCTAGGGGCAGATCCTGAATCCAAAGCCAAGCTCCTCTGACCCCTGATCCAGCCCTCTCGCTGCCTGATATCTGCATACATCTCTATGGAAACACACAGAGCCTACATTCCTCCACCCTTCAGGCTTGATGATTTAATCCAGCAGGCTAACACGAAAAAATGCTGGCAGGTAATTAGCCGCCTCGGCATGCTGACCCCGCACACCTAGGGCCCGATTCGTTCCCATTCTTCTCAAAAGGCAGCTGAGGATTCTGAATAAGGATGGCCAAACTCTGGAGAACAGCAGCAGCTTTATGGGGAACACGCAGCTAATAACTGCTCCCAATTGGATCAAAATCATAGAAGTCATCTTTAAACTGGGAAAGCCAAAGCTTTTGTGATAAATATACACCTGAGATGATTCCAATATATTTGAAAGAGTCAGAGAGTTAAACCATGCAGTAGTACATAGGCTAAAAATAAATGGCAGTCCATTTATTAAAGAAACATAGAAAGTTGAACAATTTGGACTGGTACAGACGTCAAATGTATGAAAGATGGTTGAGAATATTAAAGGAATTTGCGGCCTATTTATTCCATTGAAGTACTCACCTGACTCTTGCAAGTATCTATATACCAAGAAGTTGACCTCATCACTGCTTATACTCATCTTTATTCCCACTTAAACCATGAGGTCACAACACAGGATATAACCCTAAAAATAAAACAAAGTAAATTATTTTCTCAATTATTTTAAAACAATGTAAGAAATGATGAAAAAAAAAAAAACTGTTCTAATGTAATTGATATAAAGTGAAGGTTATCTAATGTGTTAACAAATGCTAATAAACAAAGTAACTTTAGAAAATTATTTCAGAAATGACATAACGCAAGCTTTGCTCATTTACCACCTCTCTTTCCCCCTCCTCCCCCAAGACCAGTGAAAGGCAAATGGAGTTGCTAATGTAGACCAAAAATTTCAAATGTTTCCCAAAAGGACATCTGGAGACCCTTCCAGGATTTGACTTGTTCAACTGCTGGGTTTCCTCAGCAAAGATACTGGAGTGGTTTGGCCTTTTCTTCTCCAGTGGATCATGCAAATAGAGGTTTAAGTAATTTGACCAGAGTCACACAACAGCTAGTAAGGGTCTCAGGCTACATTTGAACTCAGGTCTTCCTGACATCAGTACAGAACCTAAATGATATGGGGAAATGAACTTTTTCCCTTATTAGCAAGATGTCATGAATTAATTTAATTAATTAAGAGTAATTAAAACACACTAGTCTTGTATTTCATGAAAATATAAGTAAAACCATTTAAATATGACAAAGAACTCCATTAAATCATCCTTACTCACACTGAAGAATCATTTAAGACATGTGTCCTCGAGTGCATATAGAAAAACTAGCTTAATATTCCCCTCCTCCCACACCGAGAGCTCCTGATACTCCCTTCCTCTCTTTGTGAATGAATTCAACAAAAGTTTAAAAACTCTTAGAGTGAATGGTAAAATCAAATGGTCTTGGCACAGTCACATTTATATACTTTAGCAGAACTCATCCATGTCTCAGAAACACTAAAAGAATTAACAATGGATGGAAAATGTAATAAATTAACAGATATGAGAGAGTTCTTCAAACTAGAACAATTCAATTATACTTTCCCAGGCACACTGCTATGGATCAAAACTTGTCATCAAGAAACATTTACTTAACCATATACATTCATAAAAGAAAAGGGTATGTTTATTTTTCACACGGGGTGGTAGAATTCAGCAGTCTGTATGTACTTTGATGGTGGTGATGATCATGATGATGATGATGGAGATCTGCAAAAAGCTTTACAAGTAGCATTATATTTGATCCTCACAACAATCATGAGAGCTATTAGTATCCCTGTTTTACAGAAGAAGAAACTGAGGCAGACACAGGGAAAGGGACTTGCTCAGCTAGTGTCTGAGACCCAATTTAAACTCAGATCTTCCTGACTGCAGGACTCTAACCACTGTCCCATCTTGCATCTTTAGACTACAGATTCAATTGCACACTGAGATTATGAGCCCAGAAGCACATTTAAATCTAAGTAAACTCAGTGCATCACAAAACTTAACAGAGGGACTTATTTGGGCCCGGACTCCAAGGCTAAAAGTCAAACTCTGGCCACCAACCTGCCTGCTCTCCAGCGGCCTGCAGGAGCTCCGGTTGTCAGCTCAAGGGCTGCTCTAATGCTCCTTCCCAGCCTTCACCCCCATCCCCATCCCACCCCAGAACAGCTATCTAAGAAAAGTAATCAGGCCATAATATCCCAGCCTGGTCTCTTCTGGGTGGAAATCGGTACTTACAATGGAGAAGAAAACAAAATATGGCTGATAACGCAGACACACAAGAAAGATTTTTTTAAATGCCAAATTGAGAAAATTTTTAATTTTCTCTAAGAGGCAAAGGAAGCCAATTAAAGGCTTGTGAAAGGAGAAATGCGAGCATCAAAGCTGTATTTTAGGATGACTGACATGAGAATGGAATGTTTTAGAGGGAACAGAAGCAGAAACCTCCTGGGAACACTGAAAAGAGATCTGGCAGAGCAGGAGTGCTGACCTTCAAATCAAGGAGATAAAGAGTTCAAATCCTACCTCAGACCAGGGCTGTGTGTGTAAGATTGGACAAATCACCTACCTTTTCTGAACTCAGTTTTTTTACTAAATGGGAATTGATTCGAGATGTTTTCCTGGGAGAATCTATAAGTCAATTAGGAAACTTAAAGGGAAAGTTGATGGGTCTAATTTTGGATCTGCTCCATTTGAAATGTAGATGAGACTTCCAGTAAAGATGGAAAGCAGATGATGAGTGGTTAGGAACTGGAGAGATTAAAGCCGGACATATCAATCTGGCAGTCAACTGCATATTGGAGATTACTACAGAAGAGAAGCTGGAATGAGACCACCAGCATACACACAGTCAAGTTAAGGGGCTTCAATGGGAAGCTGTAATAAACAGTGATAGTCGCTAGCATGTATACAGTACTTGAAGGCAGAGAAAGTAACAGGTTCACAGACATTAAGCCACTGGCCTAAGGTCACAAAGCTAGGAGGTGTTTGAGGAAGGATTTGAACTCGGGTTTTCGAGACACTAAATCCACCCAGCTACCGAGCTCCATGGAAGCAGAGAAATGTACAAAGGATGATGAGATTGAAGCCAGGTGGGACCTGATGGGCCATCAAGTCTAAGCCCATCCTTGCCAGCTGAAGACCCCTGCTGACTTAGCAGGGCAGGTCAGGGTCACAGCCCCTGGGCTTTCCATCACACCACATCTAGTATGTCTTCCAAAAAGAACCAAGATTTTTAAAGGATAAAGTCTTAAAGCAATACACACCAGAGGATTCGAAAGAATATACAAAAATTAGACTTGGTCCTTTCTTCACTCCCTTCTCAAAAGGGTCAAAGACTCTCTTCAGCTTCACTGTCCTATCTTCCACTGAGGGAGACAACAAGCTAAACGAATCAATATGGTGGGTCTCTACCTCAAATGATAATTATATTCCCCGACATCATTTCAGACTCTTTGCTCCTTATCTCAACCATCTTACTGCTTCCCACAAGCATTTCATCTTGGGCATTCCCTGACATAATGATAAACAATTTTGTTCTCAACTTGGAAACTGATTGGTGAAGCATTAAACTGACTGTTAGGGATACAACAATGAATAAGGCAGATTCTAGTCCTCTACAGGTTTCATTCTTAATGTATTCATGGGAAAAGTTTTTCTTTGAGGTTACTTTACTCATTTGTAAATGAGGTCAGCTGTTTATGGAGTTCCCTGCCAATTCTAAATACTATAAATCAATGACTCTCCTCAACATCCCAGAGAACACAGTAATACCTATTAAGCTTTTTGCGGGAACGTTAGAAATAATCACATGTTCAAAGATGATACTGAGCAAGTTGCACAGATCCCAAACGAACCAAGCACGATCAATTAGTATACATTCAAGGCTTAGCAAGTGGATCATATCACGAAGGTCACTATGGGAAAGTGAAAAATATAACTTCTCATGAAAAAAGATCAGATGCTACAAAACCTTAATGAGTTTTTCATCTAGTCCCGCTTTAATTTGATTAGACAAAGACAAAGACCCATTCTACGTCTTTATAGCCTCACCATCCTGATCTGGTTTATTTATATACTACTTCCCCCACACCAAGTTATAATCTTATCAAAACATACTATTTTTTAATAATTCGTTCCTTATCTTACAAAAACAATTTGGTCCAAAAGCACTTTGAATGGCCGTTTGAGGGATTTACAACACAGCTGGAGTTCAATTGTTGAAGCTTCAATTTTTTAAATCCCTAAGCTACCTGTTTCAAAATTTCATCGCAAAAGTATTAGCCAAACCCTAGGAGGTAAGAATGTATTAAAGCGTTCGAAATAACTATCCGAACTTACAAACAGCATGCACAAATGGAATGAAACTCTTAATAACAATAATTTCAATTCCTTGGTCCCCAAAGCCAGGGGTCTCCAATTAGCTGATTGCAAAGCTATCCACACCTGAAGTTGCCAATCAACTGCAAAATCCTGTTGTCTTAACACTTTTATAATTGTAAACTCAGTAACTGGCACATACCAGATGCCTGATGAAAGCTTGTTAAATGACTACTACTCACAATATCCTCATGAGGAAGGAACCCCGATATTATTATCCCCATTTAACGGATGAAAAAAACTAGTTCCTGGAAAGTACAGAAACTTATAGCAGTAAGTGACCCATGTCATTCTCCCACTCAACACAAGCAATGGGTCTCTATTGCCTGCAGGAGCAAATACAAGATGCTATTAGTTCTTCAGAGTCCATCAAACCTAGCCTCCTCCCACCTTCCCAGGTTCCTTAAACCTTATTCCCTGATCTAGAGACACTGGCCTCCTGGTCATTCCACAAACAAATCTCCTATTTTCCCAACTCTTGTGTCTTTGCCCTGGCTGTGGCCCATGCCTAGAATGCCCTCCCTCCTGGCTCCCCCTGGCTTTGTCCAACCTCCCTGAACTCGAGGGCCTTTCTCTCTGTTGATTATTTCCATTGGGTGCTATAGATATCTTCTTTGTCCATACTTTTTGCACACTGCCTCACCCATTAGACAGTGTCCTCCTTCAGAGAAAGACCCTTTCTTCATCTTCCCAACACTTAGCAAAGGGCCTGGCACATAGGAGATGCTTAATAAATGTTACTGACTGACCCTGACAAACACCTCAGAGACTCCTCCTCTCTGCTCCATCCGCACCATCCCAATTCAGCCTGCCTGAGCTACTGCAGGGACTCCAAACCAACTTCCCCAACAAAAGCCTGCTGCCTCCAGTGGCTTCCTAGGACCAGATTACATATTATTCGCCTGCCCCACACACTAGGGTCCAACCAGAACGTCTTGCTTGCCCTTTCTCCCACACACAACTTCCCTTCTGGGGCCTTCCTGGCTCCTCCTCCTGCCCCCCCCTTCTCCCTAGACATCCTTCCAGTGTAGTACCCAGCCAATAGCCTTAGGCCATTTCACCAATTCTTAGGGTTTACCGTCAGAATCCTTACAAGGTGCTCAATTGGTACTTAACAATTCTCCAGTTCAGAGTTTACACCTTTAAAGGAGTTTGCTCATTGGTTCTGTAAGGAGTTCCCACAAGCCCATTCTCTGGGAGGACATAAGGAGCCAACATTGAGTGGGGAAGTCACTCTGGAGTCAGTCAAGGGGAGAACTTCAGGGAGGCTGGAGGAGAAAGCCAAGGCTGCCTCCGGAAGCTCCCCAAGAAAACGATTCACGACTTAGAGAAACAGAACATCATAGTTTACCCCCCAAAATAAAAGAAATAAAGTCAAGAACGATCTGTGAAAGTTGCACAGGGGCGGATTTTGGCTTCTCCACACAAGTTTATCCCTGGAGCTAGAAGGCTCAGAGGTCAGGGCTCATCTTTCTGACCCCTCCTCTCAGACACAAGCACAAGAGCTTGGGGAGCCTAAGAAACTGGTCCCAGGGACAGGGACACGCCCCAGCTTGGCTGGGAGTTCGGGTTCCATATCTAGCAGGGTCTCCATAACTAGATCTAAGCTGTTCAAAAGCCTAGGAACCAGGCAACAGGCCTTCCTTGGAGGGCTTTAAAGGAGGACAGGCTCCATGGGTTTACTTTAGACCAACTGGCCTGGTTTCCAGGTTTCTTCTAACTTCTCAAAGTTTATGAATCTGGGATTTAACTCATTTTACTCCATGTATTGCAAAGCTTCTTAAAATGGAGTCTCAACTCTAGCGGGTCAGATACCCAGGGGAGTCACAGAATTATGATTATTAGTAAATGTTTTATCTTTATACATTTTTATATAACTACATACCAATTTCTCAGGCTAAAAGGGGTCGAAAATTGAAAATAGTTTAAGAACTTCTGCTTTGTAGTCAAGCATAACATAAGAAATGCCTACGATTGTGTTACGTCCCAAGGAATAGCTGGGCAAGGATTATTTTTCTTCCTCTGGTGAAATGAACCCGTGGGCATTGGTCAGAAGGTAGAAAGTCAAGGAGCAGCAGCCCTTCTCAGCTCAGCCCCCCCTTTCAAAGGGAAAGCTCTGGGCAGCCAGGACCTGCCCCTGAAGCAGCAGCTTCATTTTCACAGCACCTTGTAGCACAACCCTCAGAACAAAGTAAAGGGAAAGGCATTCTGTGCTGAGATTTTTGGTTTTTATTGATGGAACTGCCAGAATTTTTGTATCTATCCCTTAAACAAATTATCACTTTGCATTTATCTCTCCTTCTCTATCTCCAAAGCTGTCAGGAAAATTTCTGACCATTAGAAATAAAATGAACTTCCTTCATAGATGATTGCTACCCACAGATGAGTGGTAGGCCATAAGGGCACCAATCTGGAGAAGTTAAGGAGAGAAAGAAGCCTCCAAGCAAAGATGGCAAGGGGTAAATTCTTGGGAAATGCCTTGGGCATTCAGAATAGGGGACGAAGGAAAAAGAGACCAGCCCCCGATGCATTTGCTGGAGTACCTAATTATACTACACTCTAACCCCTTCCCCTTCTTACCTTCCCTATCACTGTCCAGGGCACCATAGGTTTGGGATCCATCCTCAATTTACCAACCTCACAGACCTCCCCATATTCCATATTCTGTCAGGGCAGGCTGTCATCATGTCTAGACTCCTGCAGTTTTCCCCACTGCCATCTCTTCTCTATATTCATCAGTCAAGGAGGTTTTTCTAAGCTTCTGACTGCTTTGTCTATCTACTCCAATAGTTCCTTACCACTTAGTGTTTTTTTGTTTTTTTTTTTTTTAATATAACCTAGGCCTCTTCCTACTTCCCTTGATTTCTTACAACTTCCTCCTCCCCTTGTGCTATTACTTGCCATTTTACAAGGTAAGGAAACTAAGTTCAGGAACACCTAAAAGACTTGCATAGGCTAAAAAGGTAATAAGTAGAAGGGTCAGGCTTTTTCTAACTCAGTACATAATAAAGTTTTAAAAATTATTCATCTTGGTTCAAAAATTTTTCAAAAAATGACTGTTTAAATTGGCTAGTGTTGAGAAATGAATATTGAGAATATTTCCAAAGAAAGTTTTGAAAAATCTCACCAAAACATTAAGGGAAAAAAATAGGGATAATGCTTGTCAGTGTCCTCAAGACTGAGAAGCCAGCCAGTAATTGCTCCTGCCAAGCACCTTGACTGTGTCTTAGGAGATCTCAAGCCTCGTCTTGTCCCTCAACAACCGTGTGACCTTATAAACTGGTGACTGTGAGCCTTTTCCCTGAGGTTTGATGAGAAGTCTGAGCTAAAGCATCCAGGTGCCAAAGCAGCCCAAAGCCAAGCAGGACTGCCACCTGGGACAGACAGCACTCAGGATGGGGAACATGGAGGCTTCCTGGGAAACACAAGCTGGCCAGGGCCTGGAGGTAAGGAGGAAGGAGGCATTGTAGGAACAGTGTTGCAGGCCGGAAGAGTCTCAGACACAGAGCAGCAGCAGCTGGCTGTGGCCATGTTTAATTGTTGCTGTTATTATCTCGTAGGAGTGGACAAGAACACCAGAGGGTACAGGGAAATTGAGAGCTGAAGAATGCCAACTCATAGGAGTTCTCAAACACAGACGGACAGACATGAGAAACACAGCATGACTTAGCATCGAGGCTGAACCTTAGGCAGTCCCTACCCTTCCTGGCCCCCAGTCTCCTTCCCTGTAAGGAGCAGAGGTCGGGCCAGCCCCAGCAAAGGGCCAGAACCCATGCTTCAAGGTGTATTTGCAGCGTGTCCCTCTAGGGATCAGAGAAGCTCACAATGCCAGGGTCTGGTGCATGGCAAAGGCTTACAAAATGCATGTTAGCTATGGGGCATCTCTTCTTCGTCTGGCCTACACCTGCTTCTCACGAGTCTGACATCCATGATCCTTAAAGAAGAGCTACCCGATGTGATTTCTCATCCTCACCCGTGTAATAAGTACAGATAGAATTTTAACACACGGCCAAACATAGAACCATCTCACCAAAATCTCTTTCCTTTTCTCCTTCCTCCCTTCCCTCCACACCTCTCTGGCCAGTTGGGTTTTCACATTTAAAAAAGTTTTTCTTGGGTTTTGGTTTGAAAGAAACTTTAGAGCAGGAGCTCTTAATCTGACAAACTTGTCGACTATTTTTCAACATAACTGGTCTTTTTTGTAACCCCCTCTCTTTGGTTTTTAAAAACATTCTGCAGGGGGGGTCCATGACAGGAAAAGGGTAACCTAATTCAATACCCAGCTCCCTCATTTTACAGATGAAAGGCCCCAGGGCCAGGAGTGGAATGATGTGCCCAAGCTCCCACAGCCACTCCCGAGCCAGCCTGGCTGCCCTCTTCAGATGACATGAATACCTCTTTCCTTATAAATACAAATTTCCTAAAAAGTTAGTTTCAAAGCTCAATTCCATACTGAAACTTATTAGATTATAAAACTCAATGTTTATTTTGAGTAGAAGAACCAATTTTGAGGGTTAGTAGAACAAAAGCAGGAAAATTTAGGTCACTGAAAACGGCAGGTAGTAGCAAAAGAAGGACGACTTTGCTCACTACTATCTAAAATTTAGTCATTCAGTAAGCACATGGCAAACCTCTGCCTCCTCCTCTATTCCTGAAATAAGTTAATGGGGGCATCTGAGATGAGATCAAGTCTCTTGGCATTCAGCCCTAGGATGACTTGAAAATGGGAGGTCTCCCTTGGTACATGATACAAGCAGCTCAGTGGCAAACTGAAGACCTTGTGTCTTGTTTTCTCCTTTCCAGGCTTTTCGGGGTACCAGCATCACCTAGCTGACCTGCTCCTTGTTCATGTGGTCATCCAGCCATCACAGCCCTCCATTTTAGGAATCCTCCAAGCCCTCCTTTTCTCCTCCCTCTACAAGGGAGATAGCCACATTAGCTCTCTGCAGATGATACACAACTAAAGTCTATTCCATACCATCAAGTGCCTACTGAATGTTTCAGACGAGATGTCCCGGAAGCATCTGAAACTCCGCGTCCCAAGCTGAACTTCCCCGTCCGGACTCTCCCCACTTCCAAACGCCCCCCATTGACCCGAAGCAACACCACCCTACCGGCGTCACCGATTCTAGACTGGAGCATTGTTCTCTCCACTTCCCTTCGGTTCATACAGCCGATCACTTCGGTCTCACGACACCGGGCCCCAGCATCTCCACTCAAGCCAGCTCGTCCCCAGTAGGTCAGTTCATCACCCTGTGTCTGGATTATGGATTAAATTCCCCCTCACAGTCCATGTAACTGTACTCAGTGATAAGGGAGTTTCCTTAAACGTACAACTAACTACCTGTCTTCTCCTCACTCAACTCCATCCCCCTTCGCCACCCGAGCCCAAGCCTTTTTGCCAACTTCCCTGGAATCCACCCCTCCTTCTTTCGCTTCAGCCGCCTGAGCCTCCTCTCTGTTCTCTGCACCTGGCTCTCTCCTCCCTCCCATAAGTGGAGCTGCGAGGAAGTCAGATCTGAACCCCTCTCCCACTTTAAGACTGGGTCTACCAGCCAATGGCCAGCAAACTAAGAATGACTTTCACGTTTTTATAAATTCATTAATTATATTCAAAACTGTAAAAACCACCCTTAGGCTCACAGGCCTTCTAAGAGTAGGCAGGTGTGCCCCATCTGACTCAGGTGTGTGTGTGTGTGTGTCCACCTCTCAAACAAATTACCTTCCATTATTAATTACTCTGTGCATATTTGTACCTCTTCACTTGGCATTTTGGCTGCCCCCGCGACAACGCCGGCTCCAGTCTCTGCACTCCCAGGCCCGAGCCCATGCCTGGCCACAGGAGGGACGTGAACAAGGACCCGGTGATTGATCTGTGGCTCACCCGGTGGCCCCCAAAGATAGGAACCATTTCCTGTGACCTGACTGCAGAGGAGCCAGGAGTTTGTGCCCATGATGAGAGGACGATTCCTCACTCTGGGGGTGTCCAGTGGGGCCCCTGGGGCACGGCCTCAGCGCTTTCCATTTCCTCAAAATGATTCTCTATGATATCGTGGCCACTTGCTGACCCTCCCCCAGCCAGAGATTTTCTCTAAGTGTTCCACACCCAGAGAAATCGGGAGAAAAAGAGCACGCTGGGAAGGATGACTGAGAGGAGGGGAGGGCGCTGGACTTCTTTCCGGATGAGAACCTCACATGTTCAGGATTAATGTTAAAAGAATCTCTAATGAGGAGCACATAGCCATCACGTAGTCATCCACAAATATCTCCCGAGGGACAGGAGACGCCGCACAGAACGTGCTACCCTAGACCAAGTGACCAAAGAAAAGGCCAATGGGCAAGGTCTCTGCTAGGAGCCACAGAGACGAGCGGGGGCGGGGAGGGCCGGGCTTGGGGTCCTGCCGCCATCTTGGTTCCCCTGGCCCCGGGCAGTCGCCCTTTTTGACGCCAATCACCCTGTTCCAGCAGCTGTCCTCACCTCCCACCCACAGCTCTGTACAAGAGGTCAGCGTATGATTCAGAGACACCTCTGAACTCTTACCTTCTCAGAGAGCCATTAGGAACATCAGTTTCCCCTTGAAATGATTTCGATTTGCCTGTATTCCCCCATCTGTGTACATATGCCATCCAACCCCAGTCAGAGCCTAGAGTTCTCTAAACCAGGAAAATGTTCCCATCAGGCCTCAAAGGTCTCTGACAAACTAACAATTACCCTTCATTTCTATAATGACTTTGATAACTTTTGAGAAAGTGGCAACATGAAGTGCAAAAAATCCAAAGGGAACCATGCCCATATCTGTAGCCTGAAGACTAAAAGCCTTACAAAATGCACACTAGCACCAAAAGGCTGCTAGGACTACCTTCTAACAAAACTGTTTTGGGAACTCAACAATTTAAGACCAAATTCCTCTCTATAGCCAAGTGTGAGGGCCAAAAAATCTCCTCATTCACTCACCTTCCCAAAAAGTCCCTCAAAGGGGAGAGAGCACTGCTACAGGCGCAGGGGCAAAACTGATTTAGCAGACAAGGCTCTCTCTTGTCCCCCTGCAGGCCCTCCCCATCCAATCCCCAGGGCTTCAAGCTAGCCAGGCGCACCAGCTCCAACAGGTGAATTCCTGATCAAAACGCCCTCCCCTTAGCCGACTCCTACCAGGCGATGCTGGGGATAGTCTGCGCACCAATTTATCGAGTCATTTCTAGTCACAGAGTAACAGCAGCAGCAGAAGAGGAGGAAGACTAAAAAAGTAAAGCCTCTGTTGTACTAGAACTTAATTTTAACAAATGTACGCTCACAGATGATTGGATGTTTGCTTTGGTTTTGAGGGAAGAGGCAAGAGGTCATTTCAAATCTGATTCTTCCCTCCAATGGCAAATACGTCCAACAGGGAGTGGGTGCGTGGGTGTGGAAGAGAAAAAAAGAGACAGAAAGATCAGATTAAAATGTAAGTGGGAACTATTTGACAAAATTATATAAAAGAACATAGATGATTTTAATATGTGATTTTCTAAGTCACCGTGTGGGAGTTTAACACTAATGCTTTAGGGAACTTCAAAAATAGGGAATCCTCGTGCTGTCCAGAAAAACCATTCTGCAACAAAGAGTTACAGTTTGTTATCTGGGAAAACTGAGAAGTCACTCACGGCAGGACCGGCCTTCTCATCAGGGAGCAGGCTGCCTCACGCTTTTTGGGAGAAGTGCCACTGGCACAGCCGTCCTGCAGATAACGGGCTCTCCAGCACGAGATTGGGAGAATACCAGCCATCCAAGATCCACGAAGTGCTCGCTGTGCACTGGGCCCGAGGCTGAGCCCGAGACAGAGGCCAGTGGACAGGAGGCTGGCGAGCAGCTCTAGGGCAGCAAGCTGGGGACAGACTCCAACGTGGAGGGCATAGAGGGGCAGGCTCTCGCTGAAGGGAGCCAGGAAAGCTCCGAGGCAGAGAAGGGGAAGGAAAGCCTCCCAGGCCCATCGAGGGAAGACAGAGGGCTCAGAATCAGCGATGGGGGGAGGGCGCAGGGGTGGAAGCAGTCTGTGCTTGAGGAGGTGACTCCGACAGCCTGGAACAGGGACCACGATGGAGCCACGAGGGAGGATGATCCTGGGGGAGTGTGGGGTCCGGGACGAGGCTCATCCTTCTCTCAGGAGAAAGAGGCTGGGAAGGAGGAAAGCCTGGGAGAGAAGATCAGCGGTGCGATGGAACCGACAGACAACGAATGTCAGCAGCGAGGTGGAATTAGAGGAACCCGTCCCCTGACAGAGGGGAAAAAGCAAGAACACCAGACAGGAAGTAGAAGGGGGCCTGGGGCCCAGCCCTGGGGCTGTCTTGGATCAGAGGAACGACCAGAGGGAGGCTCGGAGGCTCTGGCCACCCGGGACAGGCCCCCGGGCAGCAGCAGCAGCAATGTGGCCTGATGAACAGGAGAAGGGGAGACCAAAACAGAGACCGACAAAAAGGAAGAGAGGAGGGGGAGAAGTCAGACATGCAGGCCCAGACCCGGAGCCGTTCTAAGGCCCCACAGCCGGGGATTGTCCGAGGCCATTTCTGGCTCTCTACTGCCCCGCCCGGCTGCCTCTCTATGCCTGAACTGTCCAGTTTGGTGAACTATTAGTTAAGTTTCGTTACAGATAACCTTCTGAAAAAGGATCACTTCCACAGATTCTTGCAGGCAAGTAATCAATGATAATATTCTAAAGCTCACTGGCATCCAAACCCCAGAGAACAGGAGAAGTTTCCAATAATGATGCTTTGGCAACGCGTCTCTCCACTGCCCCCCCATGCCTATTCTCCTAATATTGTGCTCCATGATTGTCAGTCCTATAGCATCAAGGCACCAAGACTGGCTGTGAATGACTCCAGGTCTTTGCCCGCGCCTGCGATCGCCTGTGTCGGGACCTTCGGCTGAGGTTCCGGTCCCGGAGGCCTGTGCGCGCCTCCCTAACCGTCCTGCCTTCCCTGTCCGCAAAATCACGTTGTGTGTATCAGTGCGTCCGCTCCTGTCCCTGTTGGACAATGGTAATGGGCTTCAGTTTAGGAAACACAGTCAGAGCAGAAGTGTTAGGTCCTTACTAAGCGCTAAGTCGGTGCTTGACAATTCTCTAGTTTCGGAGGTTAGGGGAGTTTTACCCGTGAACTCCTGGGGAAGAGCTTGCATGCTTAGGAGGAGCAAGTTCATTGGTTGAAGTAATTTTTCCCAGAAGCCCTTGCGTTATCCCACGCCCATTCTCTGAGAGGATAAAGAAGGCGGCACTCTGGAGGAGGAAGAGTCTCTGCTCTAGGCCAGAGTTGGCGGATCTCTACAGGAAGAAGAATCTGGCCCCAGACATTGAGCGGAGACAGCAGTTCTCTTCCCAGAGAGCCGTCGGCAGCTTCTGGAGACAAGTGATGTCTCCCCTGAATTTAGACAGAGGGCATCCTGATTTCCTACCTAAGTGAGGTCAACTTTAATCAAGCACATATTCTGTGCTGAGCCCTCTGAAAAAAAGAAGGGTTTAGGGTTTGTTTTGGTTTTTTTAGAGGAGGATTTATTTCCAGAACCTAGAAACTTTCTAGAAAATAAACCAACATTCTTTGACTTGAAAGCAGAAAAGAATTTTTAAAATAAAAAAAGGCTGTTAAGTTTTTAAGTTAAATATAATTTTAAGGTAATTTTAAGTTAAATTTTTAAGTTAAATTGAAAGCTAGTTAAGTTTAATTTAACCTTAAATTTAATTCAACACAAGAATATTTTAATCTCTATCCATAAATAGAACTACTGAATTATGTGAAGAAAATAGGGGGAAAGCTAATTTTAACTCATCTTTAACAGTATAATTATTATTTTAAGGTCATTAAATAAAATTTTAACTATTAACTTGAATAAGGAAATAAAATGTTCTTATATAGTTAACACACTACTGTTACTCTAAATGATACCTTTACGTAGTTGTATTTTGAGTATATGGTATTCTTTTCTTTCTCCTTTCTTATTAACTGCATCATTTCAGGTAAATTTTCCCCTATTAATTTTTCATATCCATCATCTGTGTTGAAAATTTCATTATTCATTTTGTCAATTACGCCTAGGGTTAAAAGAAATCCTCTTCTGTGATTGGGTCCATTTGTTCACGTTAATAAACAAACATCCTTAAGGCATAGGTCACTTTTTTTCCCTGTCAATAAAAAAAAATAAAAACAAAAACAAGACCTTACATTGTTGGAATGAGGAGGGGAGAATCTACTGGGAACCACAGCATGAAGATTCTATTAACCTTGGCATGAAGGGAGAAGAAAGAGAAAGACATATGAGGGATATGAGATGAGGTGATCTTTGGGGAAAGGCCTAGAGTTTTTCAGTGAAATTAGAGGCAACCCAGTCACTGAGGTTTGCCCTTTTTGTTTAATGAGGACCAAAATGTTGGAGTCAAAGTCGAGTATGTCTGCCTAAGGATGATCAGACCAAGATGAGTTTGGAAAGCTCTACCACAGGTCAGGCACTACGGGAACATTGGGGGTGGGGATGACTCTAACCTTGCATATCTCCCTTTTTTGGTGGCGCTATTACAAATCTGCTTCGCTCGTAAGGCACAGTGCCCTCTTCGATGCAGGCCCGCCATGCTGGTCAGGCCCGTGCCATGCCTCTCATTTCTCACAAACAATTCCAAAGTTCTTATGGAGTGCTCCTTTTGCTTCTTCTGATCTCCGTGTGAGCTCTTGCCTGGCGAATTCTCTAAAAAGCAGCTGTCTAAGCAAACATGCGTTTGGCATTCTAACAATGGGGCCGGCCCAGCAGTCGTGCTCTCTGCAGCAGTTTGAATGCTTGGCAGTTCAGCTTAAGAAAGCGCTTCAGTGCCCAGCACCTTCTCTTGCCAGGTGTTTTTCAGAGTCTTCCTAAGACAATTCAAATGGAAGCGATTCCATTTCCTGGCACAGGAACACAACTATGAGGTCAGCACAATGGCTCTGTAGTCCTTTGGTCTGATGGAGAGTCTCACATCTTTTCTCTCCCCCACTTTCATTCTCAGCCTCCTAATCACTGAGCTAGGTCTGGCAATGAGTGTATCCTACCTCATTACCTACGTGCCCATTCCTGGAAAGCATACTGATTAGGTAAGAGACCTTAGCCACAGCATTCAAAATGTCTCCATGACGGATGCTGTGATGCTTACTGGTGGGAACCAGTTCTAACTGACCTACTCTGTTGCATCTTGGTCTCAGTCACTGCACTGAGTACACAATCGCCTGCTAATAAAAAGTCATGTACCAACTCTCCCTCTGCTTTAGTCTTGACTTGCAGCTATTTCAAGTTAAATAGTCTGCCGTCAGTGCCTAGATGAACCTGATAGCTCTTTTTGTTCGTATCGAAGGCTTCTGACATCACTGAAGACATCATGCTAAAAAGCACTAGAGTAGTCACAGTGCCCTGTTTCATTCCATGGTGACCTGGAGCATCATCCATCATTCAGAACCCATGCAAGCATGCAATCATGAAACTGATGCACCATACTGATGAACTTCTCTAGGCAACCAAAATTTTGCCATGATTTCCCACAAGCCCTCATGACCGACAGCATCAAAGCCCTTAGTCAGATAGATGAACATCGTTTAGACTTCTGTTCTGCTGGACAGTAAGCACTCTACTGACAGTCCATCAGCCCTTTCTGAAGCCATACTGGCTCTCAAGTAGATAACTATCTTCCAGGTGAAGAATCAACCTATTGAGGAGGACTCTAGCAAGAATCTTGCTGGCAATAACTAAGAGAAAGACCTCCATGTGCTTTGTCACAGGACAACCCATTTCTTTTTCCTTTAGAGAAAAAGACAATTCTGGAAGTGATAGCCTCTTTTTGTTCTATAAAACAGAAGATTTTCATAAGAGTAGTGGAGACCCTGCCTTGTAAACTTCAGTTGGAATAGAATCAACACCAACGACTGCCACACAAAAGGAATCTAATGGCATTTAAAATCTCTTCTTCAGTTAAATGCTTGATTAAAGAGGGGCAGACGTCAGCCTGAAGTAAACTGACAGGTCAATGGCTTCAGCACTGATTGATAACAGTTTGCTGACAACATTATAGAAGTATTCAGCTCCTATCTCTAGGATCATGTCCTCATCACTAATCAATGTGGTTCCATCAGCACTGAGCAGTTAAGATGCAACATAGGTCTTTGACCCAATAGCAGCTTTCAGAGAATCATTATAGTGCTTTGAATTGTGACTTTTGCCAGCCTTCTTATAGAGCCAAGAATCCTGCATCTCCCTAATATTCACTTGTATTTTAGTTTTGAGGGAATTAAATGCTACATTCCTAGAGACAAACTATCCTGCTGGAGTTATTTTTCATTCATTAGCTTCTGAATTTCTCCATCATTTTCACCAAACCATTCTTGATGTTTGTAAATGTTCTTGCTCAGATGAGTAAATGTAGGGCCATATACCAAATTTCTTAAAGCTGCCCACTCCTTTTCTGCTCCCCTGTTGACAATCTTGTGTTCCTTCCAAGTTAGCATCAAACTGTTCAAGATCAGAGAAGTGCTCTAATCTGAGAATATCAAGTCTTTTGGTAGTTGTCTATAGGCTGCTGCTCATGTTGAATGTACTATACTCTGTACTACACACTGCCTTCATTCCTCTCATGTTGCTATGAAGTTGCATCCACAAAGTTTTGCCCCATTTGGGTAAATGGAAGACAAAAGTGGTGATAAGGAGGAGCACAAGTTATTTCCAATTCCTTTGTTCCCAAGGACTCCCCGCCATGTCTGATTGCCTGTCCTTATTCTGATGTGAAAGTCGCCCAGAATTATAAGCCAGTCCTCTTTCAGCACAGTGATGAGGTAGGTCTCCAGATACTCATAACTGTTTTTCTTTGATCTCATAAAGATGTAACACAGTGGGTGCATAAGCACTGCTGAGGGAGGCATGGCATTTTCCTGCAAGTGGTGATTGCACCGTCATGCATGAGCCTGATGGTCATACTCTTGGGGAGGAATACCAGATTGCTGATTACTTTTGATTGCAAAAGCTATACCAGCTTCATGGCACTCTCCATTTGGTCTTCTCACCTTTTATTTATTAGTTTCTACATTTCCCCATCATTTTCATCAAACCTTAATGTTTGCAAGTATTCTCACCCAGAAGAGTGGGAACAAGGCAGGACTGTAAAACCAAATCTTTGAAAGCTACCCACACTCCTTGCTGTTAGATTCCTTTTGTATGGCAGAGTGCTTGGTGCTGATTCTATATCTTTAGTTCATAAGCTCACAAAATCACTCCTATCAAGATACTTGCAGCACAAGTGATAATAGTGTACAAAGATTTTAAATTATCTGTGGCCAGGAGACTTTTCAGATGGTAAACAGGCAAAATGGCCCACTTTTTAAAGTTAAGTTCAGAGGCATAGGAAACAGAAGTGGGAGGTCACAGGGATGGTCACACTTTAGTTGTTGGCCATGTCACTTTTGATTCAGAATTTTTACCCAAAAAGAAAAAAAAATAATAAAAAATAAAAAAATTTTAACTTAAAAGTTGACATAAAACGAAAAGAAATGGCATAGCTTCAGAGCTAAATGAAAAAAAAAAAAAAATTTAATCTGATCTTCAGGATTCCAACATATCCTATAACAAAAGCTTTTGTTTCTGACAGGTTACAAAGCAAAAAAAATGAAGAAATAAAGTTATTCTTCCTGTGCTAGAAAGTCTATTTTTGTCAAAATTACTGACATCCTAGCATTACATTTTCCCAGAAGAAAAGGTAACTACTAAAGATACAATGGGAAGTTAAAAATAATACAAGTTCTCTTTACCTTTGAAAATTATTGCCATTTACCTGAAAATTCCAATATTTTAAAAAACAATGCCAAATGGCTATCCTCTTTGATCAATTAAATACTAAATATACAAGTAATGCCTTCTTATAATTGAATATGAATTTTATTTCCCTGATGAAAACATAGCTATCTCCAAGAGAATCCTGTCTATTTAAAAGAACAGTTTTAGAACTCTTAACTACAGGCTGAAACCTAAGTAGAGCACAATTCTGAAAGGTGTATTTCCAACAGCAGGGAGTAGGTTGCTTGGACATGTTATCTGCCTTGATAAGTTTTAATTTTCTAAATTATGAAACAAGGGAACTAACTGAGCTACAATGATCATTCTGAATCTAGCATTCTAAGACTATCAAAGTCGATGACTTAGTGACACTACAAAAGGTACAGCGCAGGAGTAGGGAGGAAGTACAGAAAATGTCTTCATGCTACACAGAAGGCTGGAGATTTCCAGAAACAATCCTAGCAAACAAATGACTACTTTGTAGAACAGTGAGTTTCCAGACAATTTAATTTTTAGGTTTAGTGATAAGTGTTAAACCTACACTAAACACTTTAAATTAAACAGTGTGTTTCTGTCTCTTATACACATATCTACACACACTCACTCTACATGGTCTTCTGCTCATCCGTCCATACAACTGTTGCCTGATGTGCTCAGAATGGGCTATGAGTAACCTTCTAAGGGCAAATCCAAGAGCTCTTTTCTTCATGAATTATTTCCACACCATTTCTGGCATTCTAGAGAGGGACCTGACCAGAGAAAGAACACTGTTTCTTTGGTGTCAGTCTCTGGTTCTGACAATGCCCTCAAAAACCTAGCTTGTAAACTCATAGGTAAAATACACCTTATGTCCCCAGGCAGATCACATTTCCATTTGCCCAGTATGGTAAGCAAAAACTGCTTACAAGTTACTGGCTAATACGAGACAAAGGCCAGGCAACATTTTGAACATCCAAAAGACTGAGGCAACTACAAAACTCAGGCAGGCTGATCATCTGGTAGACAAGACAGTATCTGCAATAACCAGCAAGGGTCCAATAACCATGAACTTCAAGTCCAAACAACACTATATTTGTGGGGGGAAAGACAAATTCTGCTAAGAATTCTTTCACATGTTCTTTGAATAACATTTTTAATAAATGAATTGCTACATTCAATAAAATCTTACCTTAGTAAGAGCTCAAGTTGCTTTTTTCGATGTTAAATTTTATTTGATGAAATACTCTGCTTTAACAGTGTTGACAGGGAAAAAAAGGATCATCAACCCCAAAGGGGCCTTTAATAATGTTTCAAGTCCATTGACACCAATGTATTGGTCTCTATCTTCTTTACATACACATATATAAATTATTGGAAGTCCTTACCAGACTACTCTCTCAAAGTCCCATAAATCTCTGATGTGGTAGCAGTACAAACTTTGGTTTTACACCACCTGAAAAACAAACCACATTATGTCACTTTCCCCCCCCACTCTCATTCCTTACAAATGAAATGTTCTATTTAATGGAACGTTGCCAACAAAACCAAGCCCATTTGCTACTTGTCTCTTAAGGCGATGAATTTTTTAAAATGTCTTATTGTGACCCCTTTGATTTGTGTGCCAAATTATATTATAGAAATTTATCATAAATTAGCTCAATAAATAAGCCCTCAATGAGTCTGAGCTCAAATGCGTGTATGAATACATCCTCCCCCTCCCATCCTACATGCATACCATGTAACACCAAAGGTGAAACCAATTTAAATGCAAATAATAATTGTAACTTCTTTTTCCAGAAAACAAAAGTAAACTTTGCTATGATATTCAAAATCTGTATTTGATAAGATCATTAAAAAGAAGACACATCAAGATATTTGAGAGCACGTTTCTGTGCTTTAATAAAATAAGTCTACTTTTACTTTAATGATAAAGACTATGAGTTTGTTTTCTATAAAACTTGTAATCTTGATTCTTTTTAGGTTTAATGGAGATTTATTTATTCATCCAGAAGCCATTCTTTGAAAGCTCAGTCTAGTCACCACAGGGCTCTTGAACACACCCAAACTTTAGAAACTATCCAGTATCACATCCCACCTCTCACTCCCCACCTCCAAACTTGGCATTTGCGTGTGAAGCTATTATTCCTAGGAAAACGGGCTTTCTGTCTCAGAAGGAATTTAAGATGCACTGAGGACCAGGGCAACTCTGACTATTTACCCTCACCAGCCCCATGCCCTCGACCTCCAGGAAAGTGTTCAGTGGAAAATGAGTAGAAGATGACTTCCTCAGTGAGCCCCAACCTGCTCCAGGAGCTTGTGAAGGAGCAGGAAGCCCAGCATGCTAACTTCCATCTCCTGAATCCAACAATGACAGTTTCTACTAAAAGCTAAGAATCTTTTCAGCCACGTGTGATTTCAGCTTTGGGGCACTTTCTCCACCCAGGAAGATCACACCACCTCTACATACAAACTGATTTCCGTAAGTTACTACAGCTGACCAGATCATCTGGCAGCCAGGCTGGTGTGGAACCTCTCCCCAATTTGATGGGCTGGCCCTTGAGTGGCAAGAAGCCTATCAATCACCTGGATCAAAGCCTTGATAGTTTAAGGTTCTGTCAAAACTCATATTCCCCTAAAAAAAGATCACGAAACCCAAAGTCATATCTTTACAACAATGAAACCAACACTTTAGGGGGAGAAAACCTAAAATTATCTCATGGCTCAATTTAGTCAAGAAGAAAAAAGTTGGCAGGAGGAGCCATTCAGAAACTCCTGGTCCTCTTTCTTTCCTCTCTCCCTCTCTATGGAGAAGTGGCTTATGGAACCTCCTCAACAATGACTCATCTCTTGCTTTTATCCCTGCCTCCCTCTTGGGCTGTGTCCAGTTCTGAGGTCCAACTCAAAGCCCGTTCTACACGAAGAGCTCTTGGTCACTTTGGAATGCCCATGTTACTATCTGGATTTCTTAATGCACTTTTACATCACATGCTTAACCACAGTTTATGGGCCTCTCTGTGAGCTCCCCAAGGCCAGCAATGAAAGGTCAAGTTCCTTTGAACACTTTACACTAGAGAAAGAAGCTCAGTAAATGTTTGAAGATTTAGTGACTATTTTACCTCCATCCCTCTTCAAGGGATGGAAACATCAGACAGCTATGTTCAATGAGTGCACTACAAATATGAGATTGGCTCTCACTGCCACCATTTCTCATTTTCCAAAAGCAACAACAGCAAACCTTTATCTTTACTCCCTTTCCCTTCTCTTCCTTTCTCTAGAATAACACAAAGAGGAAGACTGAGAACAGAAGTTATATGATATGAGCTTTCTCTTCTTTAAAATATATTCTATATTCTTAAAAGCCCCAATTTTCTCCTCCTTTATGAAAAGGTAGTCCTTCCCAAGGTCAACGCCTTTACTGGTGCTCTAATCCAAATCCCTCCCAAACCATCTCTTTTTAGAAGATTCCCACTTATTACCTCTTCTCATTAAAATCTCCTATTTACTGACCAGATCTTGGCCATCTAAAGAAATACAATGACCTTCATTTGATGTAACATCTTCTCAAGCTTTCATCCTGTATCATGCCCTTTCACAAAGATTTAACAAAAAAAAAAAAAAAAAAAAAAAAAAAAAAAAAGTTTTTTGTTGCTTCCACTTTCTTTTCCTAACTTTTCTAGACCCTCCACAATAATTAGATTAAACCTACATGGCAGTGACCATCCTTTATCTCCAAATCTTTTAAACAAGACCCCTTAGAAAAGCTATCTGGGCTAGAAGCCTCCGTTTCCTCTCCTCTTCTTTCACTCTCATCTAAACCTTCTGTAATCCGAGTTGGGCGGCTCTCTCGGGTTACTTCACTTCTCATCTTTGGCCACTTTGAAGATTTCATGATGAGCTTTTCCGTCTCTATTTTTGTGATACTTTTCTCTTCTGGGCCTCCTGTCTTTTGGCTATTCTTACATCACCTTTCTTCCATCATCATATGCCTATCAAAACTATCCTGTTTTCTTGTACGTTCTTTTACAATCTCCCTCTGATCTCACTTCCCATGAATTTAAAATTAGATCTATAAATATCTCCTTAGTCACTCTCCAGAATCATACTCCACCAATTAAGTGACTATCTACTGGCAATTTCCTACTTATATCTTGTAAACCAAGGCCAGAACCAGATTGAAATGTAATTGGGAAATATTAAATAAAATTTTAAAAATACAATAAAACATAGATAAAATGTTAATTTAAGACTTTCTCAGTCAATACGCAGCTATAAACATCTGTCTCTCTCCGAGTCAGAAACCCTTGCTGCAGACAGTCTGGCCCTCTAAGCATCCTTGCTGAGGTTCACAAGCTGAGAGAACCCTGATGTCCCTGCTCTCTCCCCGTGGGTACAACCACCCGCTCTCTACCTTTGTGAAACAATCCAGTCTCTTAACCTGCACCTTTCAAGCCAGAGGATAACAAGAACCTCCCTCCCAAGACTCTGGGTCCCTCAACCAAGTCATCCTCCAGGGGCCAGTCTCCTGCACATCCGGGCTCCCCCAATGCGCCACTTGCTCTCGCCTGCCCTCCTCTCAAAGGAATTGCTGACCTCATCCACTCAGGAGCTGTCCTCCCCATCCCCAGGATTCACTCTGTGTGTGAATGTGCTCAGGACCTGGGGAAGACCACCACCCCTGCTGTGCTAGCACCAGGGCCCGCTCCGGGGGTTCATGGGCCATTCCTCCTTTCTTTGCCCTTGGCTACAACACCTTTAATGACACCATCTTTTGCTTTGATTGTCTGCAGGCCATTCGGGCCACCTCTAACTCACCATGTACCTCTCCAGGACCTTCTGCACAACTCATTTTTAAATTCTTTGAAAACAGTTGTATTGTTTCATTACCAGAGAGCAGAACTTGGAGAATATTAATATTAATTTTAAAATGGACCTTTGCTTTCAAAAAAAGCTTAGGGTAATGAAATTCTGCAATTTTTTTTTTCTTTTTAAAGCAGTCCAGCCTGTCTTTCTCCTCAGATTTAACTAAACCTAACTCATGCAACAGACTTGTCTTAGGTATACATATATACCAATGAAGTTCAATAGAGTATCCATCCAAATATTCCCTCACACACACACTGTATATTCTAGTTATTCTCTTTGCAGCTGAAATGCCTCACACACTGTCTGTCACATAACAGGCACTTAATGCTTGACTGAAATTTTAAATCCATTTTGTAAATAATGTCACTATTCATGTTGATACTTAAAAATCTCTCTCCCCAACTCTACTTACTTGATATCGTGTGATAACAACTTCTTTATTTTCTAAGTTATACACTATTGATATATTAATAAAGAAATAAACAAAGTAGAAAATTATTTCATATATCAATCACAATTCCTAAGAAATATAGGAAATTTATGTAATAATTTATGTAATAATAAATAATAAATTACAAATGTATGTAATAAACTCACATACCACTGGTAATTGGTAGCGAACAGTACACATAGACACACAAAAGTGCATCTACCCTACTAGCTCTGCCCTGAGAATGAACTATCTATGCAATAGAGTTTTGATCCAATCAGGAATCTCAGTTCTGAATAACAGATATTTATGATGTTCTCCCCAAACCTACACAAATGGCCATGGTTTATTGTGGCACATGGCAGGTGAATAAATGGCAGAGCTCCTCTGTCATTTACTAGAAACGCTCAATACCAGCAATCCCCTTCTTTAGCCATCATCTCTAAAGAGAATCAGATCCCTAACCATATGAAGGTAATCAACAAATAGAAAATTCTAAGTGAGTTGTACTTACTTACTGGTGTAGGTATAGGCAAAGATCTACCCTTACAAAAAAATGTTTAAGTACATTTCTAACCCTACCCTCATAAAAATGAAATCATTTGGGGGGAAAAAAAGGGAATAAATATTAACTGGGGGGAGGAGGGGAGGGAGGAGGAGGAGCAGTTACCACATAAAATAATGCTGACATGAGGAAAAAACCCAACCCATTACTGTTTTCTGAAAAGCAACAGTACATATTAAAAGTCCAGGAAAACTAGTCAACATAAAATGATAAATCTGATTTGGGATTAAAATTTGAAATTCTTCTAAGTTTAAAAAAAAAAAAAAAAAAACCTTAAAAGCATTTTATGCTTATACTGAAACATTAATATTCACTTTACATAAAATATTTTTAAATTCGAACAAGCAAGTCCCAATTTCCCTCTTCATTTCAGACTAAAACTTTGGTCCCAGGGCAAACAAATGGTCTGAGTTTACCAAACTATTCAATTTCAGACTGTATTCAGACTGGGTATGGCCAGCTAAACCAAAAGAAAAAAGGAAATAAAATACCTCCCTAGAAAGGCAGGGGATTCTAAGGCTTGCCCAAATCTAGGTTCTAGCCTGGGCCCCCAACTTAACCTTCTTCAGCTCCTCTGCAGAAGGGGCCTAGAGGGGAAGGCAGCCCAGCCCCTTCCCACCTCCCCAAGCTGTGCGGGCCCTTAGATCCGACATGCCCGATGCTCTCCTCAGGCAGGTTTCATCTGCTTTGTGGTGAAGTAGAAAGGTTCGGGGCCTGGTGTCCAGAAGACCAAGTTTAAATCCAGCCTCAGACTCTTCCTGCTAGGTGAGCCTTTGCTTGCCTCAGTTTTCTAATCTGTAAAACTCAGATAATGGTGCACTAACCTCCACAATGCGGATCCCAGGAGTTACAGGCGCCTGACCAGAAGCGGCAGTTCCTGGGGAGTTGTTGGTGGCGTTAGAGCAGTTTCCATGTTCCTGAAAGTGTGGAACCTTCTCACGCCTAATCCACAGGACTCCCAGATAGCTGACCCCTTCCACCCCAAACATCCAGACAGTTTGGGACAACTGTGCTGCCCCAACAAGAGGAGTGGGGCTTGGGGACCTTCATTTTGAGAGACACCTTAGCTGCTCCTCTACCACTCTGAACTCCTTAGCTCTAGGCTAAAATAAGCTCTTTTTCTCCATGGGTGGCTGGAGGTCCAGCTCTTTGCACTTCAACAACAGGGGTGACCAGAGTGAAGGGCAGTCCTCCCACCTCTGCTCTCTTCACTTCTAAATTCCCAGACCACATTTCACCAAATCCAGCCATCCTTCAGAATACTGGGATCAGCCTGCCTGAAATCATCAAATCGATATTAACTTTCCTCTTAGAAACACCATTCTGCCAGAGGGCTCCATTCGCCATTTTTAGTGACTGTCCAGACCAACACTGTTTCCGGCTCATTAGCCTTCCTCTACCCCTTCCAATATAAAGCCCCTTGAGGTTCAGGGTTGGCCCAAGGTATTTGTTTCTCTTGCATTAAGAACCTAGCCAATGTTTAAGGATGCCGTGGGTTAGTTTTCTCAGGTCTCTCATCCAGTTAAAAGCATCCTGCCACTCTATTTGAGATAGCAACATTCTGGCACAACAGACAAGTTCCTCTTACCAACCTTCTCTAACCACTTCTAAAGCAAACCCCGTCCACCCCAACCTCCTTTTCTGCTCCGGGACAATAAGGCCCATGGCAGCTGAACTGCACCCAGCAAGGTTAGACTTCGAGGCTGCACACAGATTATCACCAGGTGGAAGAAGAGACGTCAAGCTGGGGCAATACAGTCCTTGCTCTCATGAGCCCATTACAAACACAAGCCCCAGTAATTATGATACAAAGCCCTCCCGAAAGTATAAGGAGTTAGAACTACAGAAAAGAACTGGAATCTCGACTACAAGAGAATCTACTGACTTGACTCTGTAGCAAAACCTTTCTTTTAGCAAGCTCTTAGATCTTCCTCACGGCCAACAAGTCCTAACAGCTCAGGCCCAGGGCAAGTTGCTGTGCATATTGTGCCTATTTGGGGGGATTTGTTTTTGACACTAAGCCAAGAGAATTCCTCTTTCTGAGCCTATGTCTACTTGACAGTGATGGATTAGGATCATCTCTAAGGTCTCTTCCAACTCCAAAACCTTAGGATACTCCAAAACCTTAGGATCTTGTAGGATTCATACAGCACCTTCCCCACCTTATCCCCTCAGATTGGTTAACTTGGCATTGAAAGTGGAGGAGTCTAGAAAATGGGCAAATGTAAAAAGCACCCAAAGGAAATCGCAAAGTACCATTGGTCCACTTTATATTTTACTTAGAATTGGTCCTATCTTTAGTCATAGGCACAGGAAATATAGTGACTCCTGCTCTGCTAGCTATAAAGTAAATTCTCCATGGTTATAACTACTTCTGGGTCACCATCATCAATCACAAATACTGGGTGTAAGCTACTTAGAATAAAGCTAAATTATCATTTGATTTGACTGTCCGATCCCTGCCAACATGAAGTTCCCAGTGGGGATCTGAGGGAACTGTGACTATTCTCTCTGATCCCACACAATGCTTAGTACACTTCCTTTCACCTAACAGAGGCTTATGTGAATGACTAACAATATCTGAACACATTTCAAGATGAACATCAAATATATATTATCTCAAACATCCAATAAGTGATGCTTTCCTCATTCTTTTTTTAAAGTTTATTTGTAGACAGGTCATAGTACACATATTTCTCATCTGCTAAGACAGGCATTTTGACTTGTGCCAAAATTTAAAAATGAAACTAAAATATTTTTTAAAAAATCTTAAGTGTACAATGAAAAACTTCGACTACCAAACATTTCCTAAACATTTAATGCTTAAAATTGTAAAGTTCTTAGAAAAAGTAAATGTGAAAGGAACTAGGGGAAAATGAACTATAGACAATGCTTCAAAGAAATGAAATACCCATCTTCAAAGACAAAAACATCAATGCTTTAAACTCCACAAACTCATTTTAAATTCTGGATTGTAAAATATAAAAGGAGGAGAAAATATTAAATCAGATACAATAAAATATGGATGGGCAATATCCAGAACTTAAAATATTACAGCTGTTCTGCTACTCTCCAAAACTAAGCTTGTATCTATGATCACATGGTAATTTTCTATTTTGTGAGTCATCCATCAAATAATCCAAAACAAGCTTGTGATTATTATTTCTATGCTCTAGAGAGAAAATGCTCCATACAATGCTCCATCGACTTCCTCCCTGTGCCTTGGAGAAGACCAAAGGGCGGAAGGCAAACAGGTTTCCACAATGGGTTTTGGGACAGGCTCAGCTTACATTCCCCCCCTTCCTTTCCACTAGAGAAGCAGGCCATGCAGCAATATCACTTAAGTGGTCTTATAAAAGAAACCTCTGATAACAAATGAGTCAACAGGACAACTGGACCCCACTCCTCCTGACAATCTAAGAACAATAAAAAAGGCAGGTGAACATCCCACATCATCAGAATGACCTAATTAATCTTGGCCCCAAAGAAGAGATGAGCCAATGTTTCAGCTTCTCTTCCATGAAGAAGGAGGGCACCAGGGGAGGGGATGTGCACAGGCTGACCAACTCAGTGGGTGAAGGACTGGTTAGTTTTACTGAAGTGTGGTTTTTTGGTTTGATTTTGTTTTTTTTTAAATAAAGTAACAAAGTTGGGGATATTTTCCCAAGCTTTTAGGATCTCTAATTCTTTCAATGCCATTCCACGTCTGCCAAAGCTCTTCATGTGTACCCCAGCACATGCCCTCTAGATTTTTTCCATCTGTTTTCTTTAGTTCCGTTTTTACTTCCACCTGCAGGAAAAGCCAGGGACTTTGACAGTTAAGCTAAATGTCACAGTGGCCCTGTTGTGACGGTGAAGCTGGCTATAAATGTCTTCATAGATTTATTTCATTTTTCTTCTGTTATCTTCTAGTTTAATCTTAAAATGCCACATGAGTGCCTGAGATATTAAAAACACAAGAAGACTGCCAGCATATTAGAACTTCTTTCAATGATTTATGGAAAGACGTGGTCAAGAAAGGCAGCCAGAAAGAAGTAGGAGGCTGTGATAAGCTTGACCGCATTAAGTAGTCCAATGGATAAAATCACATTTTGATCAAATCTATAATAAGTACATTAAGTAATACAATGTTGTACAAAGAATTATAAAACTTGGAATTACAAGACTTCCAAAGAGTTTCCCATTCAGTCATAAGTCTAATCTTCAGGTAACCAATTAGCTTAATTTTAAAATGTGAAATAATGAAAATTCACCAAAAACAAAAATCTTTTGGATTAAGAAAAATTAAATCTCAAGAGACCGATGAAACACAGAATATTCATATTATATAAAAATAAGTCGTGTACTTGTATAGTGTATGATCTTGAGGGAAAAATGAGAAGAATTCAGTGAAAGGGACCTGTTCAATATAGTACAAAGGGAAGGGAAAGCACCTCAAAAGGCTTGCCCTTTTTTCCAGTTACTAAATTCAGTGGATTATTTAAGAAAAACAGTAATCCAGAATGCTTCTAGTACAACAATTCCCTCCACCATCAAACAGCCTAAACTTTAATTTAAATTTTGGGCTTTTGGAACAAAAAGGAAAATTCTCATTCTTAATTGCCAATCCCCAATAGAGATGGATCCCTTTTTTCCTTTACCACTAACCTTGAGGGCAGATGAGTACAGAGGAAAAAAAAGCATTTTGGGTAACATTTACTCAAAACGTAATCACAATTATTTTAGTAAGAGCAAAACAGTTTAGGATTCCAATTCTACTGCAAATCAAATCATTTATTTTTGAGTCTAGATGATATTTATGTGGGACTATCTGCACACACTGCTCTGGATAAATAAAACAAGAGTGAAAATTTTAAAGGGTACCTGGAAAAAGCAAGGTTTGTGTATCGGTGATATCTCAGTTTGAAAACTCTTTAGAAAGGAAGTCTTTTGCATGTTAAAAAATCTACAAACATCTCACTCAGCTGATGGAGCAGCCCCAAGTTCCCTGAGAAGTTTCTCCTTGGCTCTCATCACTCTCTATTAAACAGTTTCCTTCTCTCACTTTCAGTGTAAAGATCTAAAGAGTTTAGCAAAGAGAGAAAACCTCCTTGTTTGTAGCCAGCCTCCACTTGCCTCACCAGCATCAGCCCACTGCCAGCCCTAGAATCCTTCCCCATCACTCTCTGTTAGCAAGCCAGGCTGCCATCTCCGGTCCACTTGAGTTCTAAATCTCAAATGCCTGGTGAGCCTCGTGCAATGATATCAGTCCCTGGACAAATCCTATTTTTCCTCCTCAGTACATTTCCTTTTAAGTTTTAGAATTCCATTCCCCCATCCTCTGCCAATATTGTCGATTCCACCTCTACATCTCCTCTCCCCCACACTCACCACATTAGTTAATTAAAGCTCTCCGCTTCTTACCCCATGACTGCTAGTCTCCCCTCCTTCACCAAGTTGTTTTTTTTTTTTTATTCAAATACTATTTGTTTTTAATTGGCTGTTGATTTACAGGGCTAACAAGGATAAATATTAAGGAATTTTATCCGATTTTTATGCAAGAAGGTTCAAACAGTTTTGGTACTTTTTGGTTCTGCTGGAGAATGTCGGCATTTTTAGAATTATCAGTAACTTCTATCTTCTTTCTTTAGCTTCATGTGATTCCCTGCTCAAAATTCCTCACTCTCATCACTTCTAACATCAAACAAACTCCTCAGCAGGACATCTGAGGTTCTCTATGAGCTTTCCAGGCTTAGTATCTCCCTAGCCACATTCGATGTTCCGGTTCCATGGACCTCCTCCCCTGCTTCCATGTTCGGCTTTCTTCTCCCAAAAGCTTCCTCTCATTTCACCTCAGCCTCTTAAAATTCTGAAGTTTCCCTCCAAGGCTCAGTTCAAGAGCCACGCTGAAGCTCTAGTGGTCAGCACTTTCTCAGGTTCAGGAAAAGCAGGGACCCCCTAATCTGGGGCCTAGTAAAGTCATGACAAGCACAGTATGTGCACTTAGGACTTACGGTATGTTGGTTTGACCAACTCAATGCATTTCTTCCAAACCCAGCCTCCCATTTAAGGTCCTCCACAACCTGACACCACCCATGGCCTCCTTCTGGGTTTTCTCATCCTACCTTCTCTTCACACGCCACAACATGGAGTACCTGGATGAGGCCCACGTGTCTCTATCAGCCCCACTCCCGCCCTGATCCTGAGGCGTGCACTGTTCTCAGCAGATGAGCTTAACCCTCTACCCCCTACCCAGCCCCAGCCCCAGAACTCTTTCATTATCTCTTCAAGTTCCCTCCTATGGGAAAAGCCCAGGTAATCATGACTTAGGCCTCCTCAGCTCACACAGCTTTACCTTTTCAAAGAAGTTAGGTATTATTAGGAATAAAAGTAATCTTGTATAGCCATATTCTCCCAGAAGTGGTTTTGTGTGTGTGTGTGTGTGTGTGTGTGTGTGTGTGTGTGTGTGTGTGTGTGTGTGTGTGTGTGAAGGCAAATTCACTGTCATCTAAAATTCAAGGAAAAAAATAAAGCAAGCAAACAGACAAGAGAAAGATCACAAAGTAACAAAATGAGGAGCACAGATGGCATTACTATAGACAGTTATGCTAATAATGCTTCAAGTGAACTCTAAGAAGGAACGTCCTCTTAATTTATTCAGTTACAAAAATCTGCTATGCGCTCTATACATCTTTACGACAGTCTACCCGGCATTAACTGTAAATATGAATTACATGTCCACATGGGAGCACCTGGACTGGGGGTTAGGAGAGACTGGATCTATGAGCTCACTGTATGGGAAACATCCAACTGAGGAAAGCAGGCTGGCATTTCTGTGTAGCTTACCTTGGGGAGTGGCCCACAGCACCGAGAGGTACAAAGTGACTTGCCCAAACACAAGGAACCTGGGACATGGGAAGGGCAGGAGAAGCCAGTCAGGTTTGCAGACAGATCTGGGCTCTGCAGGTTCCAAAGACGCTGCTTTTCTATCTCACTATATAAGACAATCTTAAGAGGAGCTAAGAACTGTGGGTTGGAGGAATGGCTGGAGAGAGACAGTCTAGTAACTAAAGAAAGGCCCTCTATGGAAAATTAGGCTTCAACGTCAAAGCAAAGTCGGGCTCTGAAAGGTCGAGCTGAAGAGACGATGGCCTGGGCAGACAGGGGAGAGACAGAATGCTCTGTGTGCGGAAGAGAAACCAGTGTGGCTGGACCAAGAGAATGATCAAAGAAAGATTACGGAGAGAGAAGGTGGGCTGAAGCCAGTTTCAAAGGTATTTTAATATCAAACAACGGAAACAACAAGAGTTCACTAAGCAGAGAAATAACATGGTGAGACCTGTGCTTCAGGAAGAACACTTTGGAAGCCTGGTGGAGGATGTAATAGAAAGGAGAGAGACTAAGGTGGAGAGAGCAATTGCAATGGGGAGGACGAGGACCAGAACTGGGCTAGCAGCCATTCAAGTGGAAATGCAGTCCTCTACGCTTACATGCTTCACAGGGTGTTATCCTGGGTTCTCTTCTCTTCTCCTTCAAGAGATCTCAGTGATCTCATCAGTTCCCATGGATTTGAATAATCATCTCTGAGGTGATTCTCAAATATACCTATCCTGCCCCAACCTTTCAGCTAACCCCCAAGTCTCCTATTTCCAACTGCCTTCCAGGATCTCAAACGGGATGTCCAGAAGACATCAGAAATTCAACATATTTAAAATGGAACTCTATCTTTTCCCCTAAATCCTCCCCACATCCTACTTCACTTATGACTGGAAAAGGTGAGACCACATCCTCGCCACCCCTGGGGCTCACCACCTCACTGCCATCCTAGATTCCTACTTCCAATCGGCTGCCAAGGACCATCCATTTCAACATTGTGAGCGCCCTTCTCTCCTCAGACACCACCAGCAGCCTATACATTCCCATCACCTTACGCCTAAAACTGTAATAGCTGGCAGGAGGCCAAACTGATTTCCTACACATAGCTCTATCTAGGTTGCCTCCCCTCCTCAGTAACAACAGTGGTTCCCTATTGCTCCTAGAATCAAATAAAAAGTATCCTGTTTGGTTTTCAAAGCCCTCCCTTCACCTAGCCCTGTCCTACCTTCCCAGCCTTCTTACACCCTTTTCCCTCAGACTCCTCAATCCAGGAACACAGGCCTCCTGGCTGGTACAAGACACTCCATTTCTTGCTCCAGAAATGTTTTCTGGCTTCCCCATCCCTGGAACACTCTCTCTTCTCATCCCCACCTCCTGGCTCCTGTGGCCTCCTTCAGGATACAACTAAAATCCACCTTCTACAAGAAGCCCTCCTCAATTCTAATACCTTCTTCTGACACTACTCCAATAGATCCTGTACATCTATTATACGCAAATGGCTGCATCTCCCTTCTTACACTGTGAGCTCCTTGCAGGCAGGTTCTATTGTCTTCTTTCTTTCCCTTAATTATTCCCAATGCTTTAGCAAGCACTTAATAAATGCTTGATAAATTAATCAAGAACACACATGAAGCTAGTTTTAGATTGTTAGAACACAGCTCACACTATGCTTTCTATCATCTTTAAGAAATTACGGCCACTCTTTTCAACAATAAGATCAAGGCAATTCCAATAGAGTTGTAATGGAGAGAGCCATCCGCATCCAGAGAGAGAACTATGGGGACTGAATGTAGATCAAATTACCTCAGGCAGCAAACACCTCAATGTTTCTGCTGTATATGTGTATATGTACATGTTTCCCTTTGAAAGAAGCTCCTCCCAAATTATTCCATTTTATGCACCAGGAAATGCCTGGCACATCGTAGGCACTACTGCAGACTGTGATTGAATGATGTTAGAGCTTATCTGGCTGCTTCATACCACCCGTGCGCTGCAAAGTAACTTAAGTATCTTACACCAGATTTCAGAACTATTCCTGAATGTGTTTGGTTCCTAACTTCACTTCCAGCCCTTTTCCACCATGACACACTGCAGCTCAGGCAACCCAAATTAGCATTTATAATAAATGCTTTGGAGAATAGCAAATACTAAGCACTATTTGAACTGAGGGGAAACTCTTCATGAAGGAAGAGGCTTTTGAGTTAGATTTTAAAGAAAGGTCAGGAATCTGATAGGTGGAAAAGGGAAAGGGGGAGAGGAGAGGCACTCTAGGCATAAGAAAAAATCATAAGCAAAGGGATAAAGGTCAAAGATCTTATTTTCTTACGTTCCTAATGTTGGACTGGAATACATAAAACATGAAATAAGCTTGGGATAGGTGAGGGTAGGAGGCAAAAAGCATTGATCCCACTAGGGTTGAACTTCACTATATTCCTTGTTGAATACGGAACTGGAATCCTCAAAATCTGTCACTTCAGTGTAGTCCACTACAATACGAACAGTAAGAAATCTGTACTTCAAAATACTGGCACACAAATAGTATCCAGACTAGCTAAAGCCATTGTCATTTAAATCTGTGAGCTTATTCTTTAAGATTCTCCTTTTAGGAAACCTTCCCTTGGTACTCCCACCCCAAAATGATCTCTCCCTTATAGAATCTGCCTGCTTTACCATTCAGTGTTTATAATGTTCTTACATTTTTAAATAATCTTTTCCATGCTTACTGAGTATAAGTATATAAGGTCTATCTCTTGTATCCTTCATGGTGCCCAGCACAGCAGCTCATAGGGGGGAAAAAAAAAAAAAAAAAAAAAAAAAGGTAAATATTTGAGTAATTCCAATCAAAGCTGTCCTTATCTTTCAAGAATGACTGCAACTTATGAAAAGTTTCTCATTCCAATAAGAGGGATGAGGAAAATTTAGACTGAAGAGTTAGGCCGGCAGTGGTAGATGTATGGAAGCAGCACAATTTTTACAGGAAAAATATTTTTAAGTTGGCATCAATCTGTTAAGAAAACTATTTTAACTATTTTGAACTACTTTACTTTAAACTAAACAATTTTGAACAAAGAGAGCATTTTTCATTTTTATATAGTGATGAAACATAGTGATCTAAATTTGAATACTAGCAGCTAACCCTTATACACACACACACACACACACACACACACACACACACACACACAGAGAGACAGAGAGAGACAGAGACAGAGAGAGAGAGACAGAGAGACAGAGAGACAGAGAGAGAGAAATACTCTGAGTCAAAATCCAAATACAACATAAAAAAAAGTCTAAGCTTAATTATAATTGGTAAACGAAAATGGCTTCTCCTCCTTTCCTGCTTTATACCAATGAAGATGAAACCAAGCCATTCCAGACATCCTTATACTTTGATTTCTTCTACTTCAGTGTGTAGAAAGCTCCAATTCCTCATGTAATAAATACTATAAGAATTTCAAATTCATTATCATTCACCAACCAGTAGGCCATAATCATGTCAAGAGCTCTGAGGAAAAGAAAAATCTTTTGTGGATTTGTGGAACACTTTATATATCATTTCAGGTGATCTTAACAACTCTAAGTAACATTCTTTCTCCCCTCTTGTCCTTTTAAAGATTCCCATTTGTGAAACAATGGTGTTGGGAACCCCACTCCTGACCCAGACACACAATTCTGTTTTCCTGGATCAGAGATCTGCCCACAGTCACAGGTCTTCCTTTGTCCAAGATCTATCCCCTAGTCAATGCTGTATACTATCTTCAACTCTATTTTACAATTCAGAGGCTAATTTATCCACAATCAGAAATTACAGAGCGTTTCAAATCCTGGTCTAGTACACTCTCCACACCATATTTCCAAATTAACTGAATTTAAGAACTATTCTAAGAGAGAGTTCAGTGTTTGAAATTCTTCATTAATCTTCTGAGAACTGAGGAAATGATTGCATAGAACAGTAAGAAAAAGGTTATCTTGCCTGATAATTTTAGCCTGCTATAATAAAGTTTTATTTCAAGGGTTAATATAATATACTCCTTTGTTCTGTACTAGATAATTTTAAATCCCTGCTATGCAAACTGGGTTTGCTATCTGACCACAACGAGGGTCACTGAACTGTAGTGTCTAAATTAGCTGGAAAGATACTTATTTGCCAAGTTAAGCCCTTTGTAGCACTTCACTCTCTCCTCTACCTACCGCTACAGTGTGTTACACTGGCATGCCTCCTTATCAAATTTAGACAGTATAATTCAGAAGAAACAGTTTTCTTAGAATACTGAGGAAAGAAAATCCTAGATTCTTTATCACATTCATCAAACAGTGCCAAGCTTCTATTAAATGAAAGAAAGTTTTTTCCCCTCTCTTTAAACCAAATTTATTTTATTTTCAGCTTCAAATTCTATTTCTTTCTTCATTTCCACCATGCTCCCATTGAGAAGGCAAAAAATATAATATTCATTACATATAAGAAGGCATGCAAAACATGCTTTTAGAAAACATGCCATGGAAAGTGGAGAGGATGGGAGGAAGAGTTAAGAGGGAGGAAGTAAAGAAGAAAAAAAAACATGCTTCAATTGATACTCTGCGTATCAATTCTCTCTCTCTGGAGATGGATAGTGGCTTTTCATCAGGAGTCTTTTAGAACTATGATGAACATTAGCCTCGATCATAGTAGTTAAATCTTTCACAGTTCATTATAATTTCAATATTTTTGGTAGTATGTACAATGTTCTCCTGGTTCTGCTTAATTCACTTTGCATCAATTCAAAGTCTTCTCTGGTTTCTGAAATGATCCTCTTCTTTCAATTCTTATAAGATGATAGTATTTCATGACATTCATACTACTACTTGTTCAAGCATTCCCCTACTGAGGGGCATCTCCTCAGTTTCTAATTCTTTGCAACCAAAAAAAGAGAAGCTACAATTTATATTAAAAAAAAAAAAAAGGGGGGGGGGGAGAGGGGGTGGCTTTTTCCTTTTTCTTTCATCTTTTTTGGAATATAGACCTAGTAGGATACTACTAGATCTAAAGGTGTGTAGTTTTATAGCTTTGGGGGCTTAGCTCCAAACTGCTCTGGACTAGTTTACAAGTAGATCAATAATGAATTAGTATAACATCCCTTCCAGAATTTGTCATTTTTTTCTATTTTCGTCATCTTAGTCAATCTGATGGGTGTGAAAGATAGATCAGAATTGCTTCAATTTTCATTTTTCTAATTATCTGAGATTTAGAACATCTGTCCATGATTATTGACAGCTTTAGTTTCCCCCTCTGAAAACTACCTGTTCATATGCCCCTTGATTGCTCATCAATAACTGGGGGAGGGAGGATTCTAATTTGACCTAGTTCTGTACATAGCTGAAAAATGAAATCTTTATTAGAGAAACTAGCTGCAGAGAATTCTCCTCTACTTTCCTGCTTTTCTTCTAATTGGTTGCAATGGTTTTGTTTTACAAAAAAAAAAAAAAAAAAAAAAAAAAAATTAATTTCTTGTAATCAAAATTATCCATTTTACTTCCCATTATCCTCTCTGACTCACTTGAATTATGAATTCTTTCTCTACCTATAGATATGAGCAGTAATTTCTTCCATACTGCACTCATTTTATTATATCACCCTTTATGTCTAAATTATATACCCATTTTGACCTTATCTTGGTATACAGTATAAGATGTTGGTTTATGCCTAATTTCTGCCTGACTTTTTTCCAGTTTCTCTAGCAGTTTTTGTTGAATATTGAGTTTCTGCCAAATATTGAGTTTCTGCTCCAATTACTGGGATCTTTGGTTTTATAAAACACTTGGTTACAATATTTATTTACTTCTGTGCCTTATATATCTAATCTCTTTTACTGATCAACTACTGTGTTTCTTATTCAGTACTGGATGTCTTCCTTTTTGAATCAGAAATCCATTAATATTTAAAAACTCTTTAAAGAATTATATTGATGCAACATGCTAATGACTTTGAATCAGTTTAAATAAAAGGGTAAAAGAAACAAAGCTCATACTGAGCTTCAGTTTCAACAGGTCATTGTAGTAGGAGAAAGTATCAATCTTTAACAACTTCCTAATTCCTAAAAACATCAGGATCTCCAAGGTCATCCAGTCAAACCTTTCCCCAATTTCAGGCATAAGTGGGAAGAAGTGATTTGGCCAAAGTCATCTAAGCAACACAAGGCAGAGGCAGGGACTCAAGCCTCTTGGGGATGGCAGAAACTGCACCTAAGGAAGGAATTCCCTCCCCAAGGAGGCTGGCCTCTGGCCTTCTCAATGCCCTGGGCCCCGTCCTGACTCCCTCAGTGTTTCTCAAGCCTTACATGGCAGTTCCTGCTAAGCATATGTTGCAGTCTTCTCTGGGGATGGGGACAAGGAAGCCAGTAAAAATGGCAGTAGCCAGAGGCTTCTCAGAAGCCTCCCTGGTCCATGGTGCTTCTTTTCTCTCAGTCTCTGAAAACTGCAACATGAAGCTACTCGGGGATGCTGTAGTAGCACTCCTCCCTCCTCCCCAGTGTCCCCAAGAGACACACATCCTATTATCCAGCCATGGGCCTCACATTGGTATATTTAACTATCTCTGAAAAGATAAGTTAAAAGTAAACAATAACAGAATAAAGAAATTAGTGACAGGATCTTCAATTTAAAAATGCAACTTGAGTTTTTTGAGTACCATTCATTTCATAATTAATCATATGATATTGCTGCTTAGTGATATTATTTCTCAAGTCCTCATTTATCTTTCAGGAATCTGTCTTCTCCTGTATCCTGATTTTAAATCCTTAGAAGACAAGTTCTGTACCTTATTCTTGCTTCCTTCATAGTGCCTAGCACAAAATCTTGCACAAAGAAAATGTTTAGTAAGTATTCATTGATCAATCTTATTTCCTTGAGCCACAGTGGATAGATATGCTTAGATGTGTGCCATGGGTCAGCAAAGAACAGGATTTCATTATGTGTTTATTCATTAGCATTACTAGGTCTTGCCAATAGAGTAAATGTTACTTAGGACTCCTTTATTCCACAGCAGGAATATTAAGCCAATTCTTTAACTACCTATCACATGTGCAAACTCTGGCTTTGAGCTTTTGTAGTTCTGCTTTTAGTTACTATTTACTCTGTCTCTAGACAATCACTGTCTCTTAGACCTTACTGGCCCATCATAAATCAAATTTCTCCAATTACCCCCACCCTTGCCCCAGTCTTTCTGGAGGTACCTTGCACAACAAAGTCTCAAGGAATATCAGAGGCCTCAGCTGGTATTTTTCCACTCAAGCCTCCTTTGGGGCATAAAACCTTCTTGGCCCAGAGAGGCACTGACTCACTTAGCCCATGGGTTTCTTGCTCCAATCTTCCTCCCAAGTTTTCTTAATTGTTTTACTGATGACACTTGCCTTGTCCACAGAAATAAAGAATAAGGGGTCTGGGATAAAGCACAGTTGACTGGACTGCTGACTCAGGACCTGCTTTGGCTGCATCCACTGGCACCAGGGGCTGCTGAATGGTATTTGCTGCTCTGTGTCTTAGCAATAAATCTCATTTCACCCTAAATCTAACTCTTTCTTGTAGGCACTTTCTGCACTTCTTAACTTTAAACTAATTAGCTTTGCCCATAGGTCTAAAACAACTATAACATATGCAGATTCAGGATATCTGATCTGTATTTACTTTCTACACTTTGAACAGCATGAATGCTGTATCCATAATGCTTGCGTTTAAGCCAGAAAAAGGCTTAAGATATACAAGGCAAAAATGAGAATAGAGGTTTTATGATAGGGTAGTAGAAAGGAGTAGAGAGGAAAAGAGTTTGAAGGAGGAAAGAAAATTTCACTTAAGATTAAAACCTTCAAGACACTGTGTACTATAATGAATTAAAAAAAAAAAAATCTGTCAGTCATAGGTAAAACATGACATCTCAGTACCTCCACCCCAAATGACTTTTATTTACTCAGATGGAGTTTCCACACCTTTAATTCTCTACTCTGATGAACTTACAAGTCTCAACAAAATGGAAGATGGGGAAATGGATGCATGAGGCTGGAAGTGGGGAGTTGGGAAGGAAGGGGCTGTATCTTTCCCAACTTTCTATCCCAAAGAAAGCCAGGGGATCTTTGGGGAGGGGGGGAGGAGAGGGGGAGGAGAGAGAGAGAGAGAGAAAAGAAAATACCATACACACACTCTCTCTCCCTCACTGTCACACACAACATTTACTTTAACTACTATGTGGATATTTTCCTCCTAATTTTCTTTCTTTATTTTAGAAGATAACAGAAAATAGGAGCTGCTTCAAAGGCTAAGTTGCAATATTCTTTCACATGAGCTATCTGCAAAGGCATCATAGACAAATTTAGGTCAATACAGAGCATTGGACAGAAAGGGTCTCAAACCTAGAAAAACCTGAGTTCAAGTCTCTCTTTGTCAAGTGATGGTTTGGGGTCAGGCAGTAGGTATACACTAAGCTCTCATACTATACCAGGAATTGTATTATAAGCTAGGAATATAAAGAAAAGAAAGAATGGAGAGGCAAGGAGAGGACTCTATAGTTCTTTGAATACAAAGGAAATGCAAAATGAGGCCCCCAAGAACTCCACATTCTAATGAGGAGGAAAACCATGGCCATCAAGAATGAATGTTATGTACCACTCCACTCCAGTAGAAAGAAGGGAGAAAGTGGGCAGGACCTGAGTGGACAAGACACTAGCAGGTGAGGCGTCAACGAAAGGCCAAAGGCCTCTGGGCAGAACTGGAGCAGAGTTCTGAAAAAATCCAGGCATTGTCAAAGGCGTATAGAACACCCGGGCCTGGAGCTCAAGGGTGAACCAGAGCCAAGTGCACCAGGGATGCCTGGACTGGACAGGATGGGGAGAGTTGTGTAGGCAAAGATTAGAAAAGCCTCAGAGCCCAGTGAAACACATTCAGTGCCAGAAGATAGGACCCAGATAAGAAGGGTAAATGCCAATCGGATGGCAGAGGAAGGCAGGAAGCTTGAACGGTCTCATCCACCTTTGGGAAAGCCGCTTTGGCAGTTGAGCGGAAAATGAATGGGAGTGGGATGAGATTTAAAGAAGGGAGTCCAGCTGAGAAATCCCATTGGAGCCCAAGCAAGATGGGATGAGGGCCTAGGGAAGTGGCTGTCCGGAGAGAGAAGGGGAGGCAGCAGTTTGGGGGCTGAAGGAGAGCAGGATGACTCCTGGGCTGCAGGCCAGGAGTCATAACTCCAAATTCAAGATATAGGAATACAGCTCTGAGCTGCGGCACAGAAGAGAGGTTGGGTAGGGCTGGATGATAGCTCTGGGAGTCAACTGCACAAAAGGAATAATTAAACCCAAAAGAGGCAATAGATCAGTGGCCAAGATAAAAGTACAGAGAGTCCTGGGGAGAGAACTGGGCCTAGGACAGAGCCATGAGGGACTGCCACTGAAGGAGTCACTGAGATTGGGGAACTGGGAAGATAGAGATGGCCTCTTTTTTTATTTGTATACCCAGCCAGAATGTAACATAATGCCTATTAGCTAGAAGATAATTTAATATTTTTTCTTTATTTGTTTTACTGAGATTATTATTTTATTAATCCACAATGCCCTTAAAAGTACAGATTTAGCATATATTTTTGTGGAGTGGAAATGGAGGAATAAGGAAGTAAACACTTGACTTCACCCATATGGGGAATTCCTGGTGTGGAAATTCCCTCTCCTGACAGAGAAAACTCACCAATTGATTCTCTTATCCACCTGTCTTACACACTCAGATGCTCAGTCACACTTGTCCATGGGAGTCACAAACTTACACCAGACAAACATCTGTACATTTCTGATTGATGTTCCTTGGGAGGACTTCATAGATCTGTCTACAGAACAGATATTGCAGATATGAATTCAATCTAAATTTTTTTGGGGAGTGAAGCAATTGGGGTTAAGTGACTTGCCCAGGGTCACACAGCTAGGAAGCGTTAAGTGTCTGAGACCACATTTGAACTCGGGTCCTCCTGAATTCTGGGCTGATGCTCTATCCACTGCGCCACCTAGCTGCCACCAATCTCAAACATTAATTATTACCTATTACCTATGTGAAAAAAATATTGGGCTGAGTGCTAGAGATAAACACATCCTTGAGGGACTTCTGTTCTGAGGAATACACCATATACACAGGACTTCAGTCATAACTCACTTCACTGTCTGGATTTAACAGCTGCCATATCATCCCACTGGATCCCTGCGACCTCATAAAGGAATGAGGTCAAACAAATATAAAAAGGCAAGCTGCTATCGCTATTAAAAGAATTATCCTTCACATAGAAATATTAACAGGATCCTTTTTAAATAGACTGCCCAAATGTTTCTTGTCTATCTTTACCAAGGTGTTCCCTACTAAATTATTTTATCCCAAGTTAACATTGTAACAACTCTACGTTAAACCCACCTTAAAGCTGGGCAGGCTACTACAAATGGGAACAGCTGGCAGTTTTTTGAAACTTATTTCCATCTCCTATTGAGATAATTTCTTTCTACACATCCTAAGGGGGGAGGGGGGGAAGGACAGTTACAGATTTAGTATCCAAGACATTTTCACATGTTTTGGTTCCTGGCAACTTCTTCCTATAGATATAATAGAGAAAAAGCATAAAAACTGGCTGTAATCCCAGGTTTGTCCCCAATTATAGCTGTCTAGTAGTCTTCATTACTAATTTAATTAGTTAGTAATCTTTATGAAAACCAATGAGTTTCCCAAGTCATAAATTTGAAGATGATCCACAATTTTTACTGCAATGCTCTTCAGTTCTATTAGAAAAAGGTACAAAGCAAGGACTACTGTCTTAAAATTAACCAGTAGCACAGAAGGTTAATATTTTTTCTCAGGTTTTTATCACTGGTTATCTTTCAAATAAGATGTATCTTTTAGAAAATGGATATTCTAAGGTTTAGAATAATCATTTACTCTTGAGTTCTTTAAGGATTTCATCAATGTCACACCCCCTTGGAAAACCCTCTACACCTAAAGAGGTAGCCTTTTTGAACTGTCCCTGAAAAAAATAGCTCTTAGCCCCAGATGGAGCTCCTTTCCTAGCTGAACTGGCCTGCAACTGGCAAGTCTATGATTGTGGTTCTGGAACATACCAAGAGCTTGTCTTCCACTGGCCCCATATATCCAGGAGTCGCCACTACCAGCGAGACGCTGAAGTAACTTTCTAAGTGACTGAGTGATTGAGGTCTTTCTAAGCCATGTAGGTTGACTCTCACTAATCAAAAAACACAACGTCCTTTGAAGTAAATAATTGTTTCACCTCATTCTCATTCTACATGGGGATGGGTTGTGATCCACATCTGTTGGGGGAGTGTCCTTTCATCACAGTACCATGAGCATATAATGTAAGAATATCAGCTTTGAAAGAATGGGTTCCCATCTGTGTCTTGTAACCCCAGTTTTAAAAACTTTTTGATAACGTATATTTCTTGAAGTTTTAGAACTCTTTTCCTTTGTTTTCAAACAATGCCCTTCATATATTTAATATTAATACATATGTCATAGCTAAATTTCCCCCCTCTTTTCATTAAAAGTTTATTTTTTTAGGGGGTGGGAAGTAATGTTTCCTACAGTTTCCTCTAAGAAGATACTCTCCCATCCCACAGGCTAAGTTATAGTAAATAATATGTCCTGATTTGAAAGAGTATAGTATGGTTCTCATTTCCCCATACTTCATATGCCTTGAGATCAACTCTCCTACTAGGCCCATTTCTACCAATGCCCAAAACCATACTACAGATATTCTCAATTTAGAGCCGCCATTTTCATCCATCAATTTAAGGAATTGATTCATGGATTAACTTGCATCTCCCTCAAAAAGAAAACTACCATGGAGTTAGAAATTACATCCCCAAGGAAGAAGCAGACAGAGATTCTTTTGCATTTTATTTCCCAGGGACAATGTTCCCCATCTATTACCCATAAGTATATCTTAAGTGTTGTCAGTTTATATAAGCATCTAAACAAAACTACTTGCTGCAAGGGTTCAGTATTATACTTAACTTCAACTGGAATAACATAACTGGACTAAAACAGAATTTTATTCACTCAAAACACAGTGTCAAGCTTTATATCAAATAAATGAACGCTCATTTTTCTTGGGTCATCTGTTTGAACGAGATGGTTAATCTAGGCTTCGTTAATAAGAATTCATGATAACCAGATATGGTCAGGGATGAGGCTCATCTCTCTCAAGACAATAAATTCTTTCCTCTAAATAAAAAGATAACAGGATCACTGGGTGAATGCTAGGAACAAAGGCAGGCTTCTTTGGAGCAAAAAAAAAAACATGTAACTGACAAGCTTAGGGGCAAGTTATTTATTCAATAAGCAGATCCCCAAGGGATCTCTATTACATCTCATCTAGCCTGAGTTGCCACATATAAGAAAACAAACTCAAGTTTCTTTAAATTAGGCTTTAATCCAGACTAATACCTTAATGATAGATATTCTTTCTTCCTCATGAATATTTGTGAAAATGTCCAGTTTGTCGATAATGGCCAAAGGGCATTGCTATCTTTTCTAATCTATCATAAGACAAAAAAATGAGGTTTAAGCTATGAAACTATCATATATTTTGTATCAGATGACAAAGAAGTATATAGATGCAGCCCCCGTGGTCTTGTGCTTGTTCTGCGTTTATTTCCCCTTATCTAAATAAAAATTGAGTCTAACCTACATTGTCTTTTTATTAAGAAAGAAAAAAGAATTTTGCTCTCCCCCCAAAAAAGAGATATTTGAATATTTTCACATTTCCAAGAATTAGGAAAGACATTTCAATGTCAGAATCCCAACTTAACCTGTATGACCTTAAGCCATTTGTTGAATCCACTTGGATTTCAGTTTTTTTCATCTGTAAAATGAGGGGAATTTCAGATTGGGGAGGGATAATACAAAATGAAGGCGCTCAGGTCTCTTTCAGCTCTAGATGTGATGATCTATGCAAGAGAACACTTATGATGGAACAGGCACTGATAATGGTGATGAAGATGGCCAAAGGCCCCAAGATCATAAGGGACAAGGAAAAGAAAGATTTAAGGAAGACACCAGAGGGTTTCAGAACTAGAAAGGCAATCCTACAAGAGGAATGACATTTGTTGTGCTTGGTCTGAGAGGGTGGGATCAGGAGGGAGCCATGGCTGTTTTAAGGAGGAGAGACAGTTGTTCTCGGGTGGTGGCTTTTAGTGTCTGCCTGCCGGCCTGAACCTTATAGGCCATGGCCCTTTCCTTTCAATCCCTCCTCCCAGGCTACTTCTGGGTTCCTCATACTCTTCTCTATTTCCTTGGTCATCACCCAATTCAAGTTTTCCTTCCAGTCAGTTATTACAAGGTAAAATAAACTCAGAATCACAGAATCTGAGTTGGAGAGGATCCTGAAGAAGCTAAGGAAAGGCCAAGTGTGTGAGATTCCTATCTAGCCAACAGGTGGAGATGCTCCTCGGCTTGGGAACCTCGGTGAGGAGAGGTCCACTCTCATTCTGCTGCTAGGCGACATGACACTTTTTTCCTTTTACTGTGACTAATTCTGTTCTGGCAAGAACTCTCTCAGAGGGATAAATGAAAAGAAAATGATGATGTCAAGAGGTTTTGAAACATTAGGTAGGACAAAGAGGGAGACTCCTCAGTCTAATGAGGTATTCCTTTCTGAGAGAATGAGGGAAGGGGAGCATGTGCCCGGGTAAAAAAGAGATCCGGGACAGGCTGTGGACAATGCCGGAAAGATCATTGGGCCCTCAATTACGAAGTAGTAGGAAGACTGCTTGGGCTACAAGGCTTGACTGGGATTAAATAACAAAATCCACAAGTTCGATAAGCAAGGTCCCATGACTTCCTTCATCTGACACAGCAAAATCAGGGTGGAGGAAGATTATGGTGGGAGCAAGCCACAACTGCTATTTGGCTAAGAGGCGGCCCTACAAAGAGAGACATAATCCGTTTTAGAGCAAAGGTCAGGCAGTGTCAGGGGACTGCACACCTACAGGGTCAAGGGTGGGGAGGAAGTAAAATAACAAGTCAATCAACATGTAATTTAAAAGTTGGAAAATAAAGTGGCAAATATGGTTACAGACAAGAAAATGCTGGAGAAAAGAGTTTGGGAGTTAGAAATTATAAAGATCAAAGAAAGGCTCAAAGATTACACAGAAGCCTCATACCTGTCTGTATATCAGAGAAACTTTCTCAAAGAGTTGAGATGCTAGACTTAAAATACCAAATAACACAAACATCCCCCTACTATAATCCTCCCCAAAAGAAGCAGACAGAAGAGAGGAAGGAAGATGGCAGAAAAACAGACCCAAACACAGCCTCTCAGCATTTCCCAAGGATGTTTAACTGAGGCAGATCAGAAATTCCAGGAAGCAAAAAAAACCTAGAAACAGCTTGGGCCAGTATAATCTCCTGGCAAGGAGAGGGAAATAACTTCCAATGGCAACACCACTGTAAAAAAATAAACTCACTGCAGAACAAAGCCATTTTTAAAACTTCAAAAAGAAAAATGAGCAATTCTAGTGAAAAATAAATTTATAGAAAAGTTTGGCAAGAGACTAGACCAACTAGGGAATCTCAAAACAATCTGAGGTTGAAACTGAAAGGAAGACAATGCTCAGTGGAAAACTATGTCAAGGTTTCACTCAACTATTTTCTCCATGGGTGACAGTGCAATCACTGTATCTGGTCTTTAACATAGTTCCCATTGTGTGAGATGAGGAAACAGGCCCTTAGGATGACAAGACTTAGAAGCAGAAGAGAAAATGAAATGGCAGGAAGGGAAAGAACAAGGGAACTCTGTGAAGCCTACAAAGACATCAATGCTACCACACAATAAAATATTGAGGGCACTGAGAAATTAATTTCCCATTTGCCTGAAATAAGGATATCAAATACCTACAGGAAAAAAATCATGGAATAAGCTATTACCCCTCAGAAAAAGGCAATGTGAAATGTTCTGACTGCCATTCCTTTTCTCCCACCTTTCCCATCTATTGAGACATGTACAGAGGCTATGTCAGAGGTACTAAGAGAAAAAGCAAGCTTTCCCAAATAAGAGATTACATCTTTACAATCCCACAATGTTAGGAAAGTATAGGAAATATAACATCCCACTGTGGGATCTTATGTTGATTAAAAAAACAATAACATAAAATCCATAATCAACCTCAAAGAGTTTGTCTTAACTCTTCATAAAAGACATATTGGTTTTCTGATAGGATAGCCTTCTCAAAAGTTCCAGTGGTTTTTCTAAATAAATTGCCTTAACTACTACTATTTAACCAATTTCTTCTAGGACATCAGAGAAACCAAACAAATTCTAGTTCTGGAGAAAGCTCAACTTCTCCTTTGGAATCTTGTCAGTTTGTCCATACATTTTTAATGAAGAACCTGACAATCTTTTGTTAGATATCAAACCATTTTTTCAATTTGCCAAAATGTCATTTTGGTACAACTCCCACACATTTAAAAATCTCTCTGCTTTTATCCATGTGTATTAATTTAATTTTCCTTATTGTCCAAAGTATTAACATAACTGACAGTGGGGGGCAAGGTCATTGAAAATTGAGGTAAAATGAATTTATTAATAAGACAATGATAGTTTACCAGATGATACAAAAAAGACACACAAGACTCAGGATTCGACAGTTCTGGTTCAATGCCAAGCACAGACATCTAATTTGCTAGGTCTGTGATTGTGGGTAGGTCAAGTAATTGCTTGGGGTCTCACTTTCCCTCATACCTATAAACCCTCCCTGCTATCAAAGACGGGGTAGGGAAGGAATTAGGAAAGGAAGTCATTTTGCCAATCAATGAAAGCAATATATAAAGACTGGCTCTTACTACTGTTATAACAAAGCTACATACGTGTAGGAAGGATATTCTAATATAGGAAAAAGAATTTTAGTTTTCTTCAAGTACCCTACAATTCATAATACAATAATAATATGATAGAGAAATAGGTCAGATTTCAACAGACAAACTCAAAAACAGAAAGCCTAGAACAGAAAATAGAGAAAAAAGCATTAAAAGCTGAAAAAGTAGGGAAACTGGGCCTAAACAGAAATGGAAATCTCACTAGTTTTCATACATCAAATGTCACTTTAACACCCTTATCACAGAAATATTTTCCTGAGAATCCCAAATACTCCATACATTGAAGTGATTGGATTTTTAATCATCCAATAGTTTTTAATCTTACTAATGAAAAACCTGCTCAGGAAATGCAATTCTATGCCCAATGAAAGTGCTGTTTGTTCTTTTGACCATTACTGACAGGACTATTCATCAGCTCACAATATTTCAACAGATTAACCAAACAAGTCACATGTCTTTCTGAAGACAAAAATTAAAGAAAGCAAGTTAGTGCACAGGACCACAGAAAGCAACTCCCCCTCTGGATCCTCCTTAAAAAAAAAGCAATGAATTTGGAATCGGAAACTCTGAATTCTAATTCCAGATCTACCTCCTCTGACTGAGAGACTCAGTGGTATAAGGTCTTAGGTGGCTCATCCATGCAATGCCAGCACAGATTTTCTCTTCTCTCAGGTACCGTCTTCCAATTCTCAGTTTATGATGTTAGGATGATCCTGAAGGGCAGCAGAGCTTTAAGGACAAAGAGCAGGCTCAGAACGCAGCGCTGAAGATTTGGGATCCAATTCTATCTTTGACACATAAGGGGTCTGGGAAAAGTCACTTAACGTGTTCCAGGTAAAGAGAAGCAGCTAGAGCACAGGGTGACTACACAGGTAAAAAGTTTCCTACAATGGGGGCAGCCAGGTGGCGCAGTGGATAGAGCACCAGCCCTGAAGTCAGGAGGACCTGAATTCAAATCCAGCCTCAGATACTTCCTAGCTGTGTGACCCTGGGCAAGTCACTTAACACCAATTGCCTCAGGAAAAAAAAAATTTCCTACAACCAAGAAATCCCAGGTCCTATACCTCCCCTAAGTACCCCCAAAGAGAATGATATTATCTGGGAGGAACGATCTCTACAGCAGAGAAGAACCATCATAAAATGAAGTCATGAAGCTGATTCTAGTGTTTGATCCCGTTCAAAGAAAAATTCAGTTCATTTTTCAATAAATAAAAATAAAAGTGATATAGACAACTAAATCAACTAAAAAGACCACAAACAGAGCAAGACAGAAATTAAGTCAATGATATTTCAACTCATTTAATTCCTCTCCTATCCTTTGATGTGACAATAAAAGCTGCTTTTCTTCTTGAACCGTTTGCCTTTTGCTAACACCCAAAAACTTCTCAGAAAAGCCCTGTCATTAGTAGAGATTTGACAGCTGTTTTCAAAATTTTATTACTTATTAAAAATTCAGCAGCAGCAGCCTAGTCACATCACACTGTGTCAGATATAACCCATTCCCCCTTCCTCCTAGATCCTAAATCTGATCTTGACCTTGGCTCAACCACAGCATGGGAGAGGAACTCATTAGAACGTAACTGCTCACTGTCTAGGGTTACTATTGGTCTGAATAGAATAAGGAGGAGCAATTCTTGGGTTTGTCTTAAAAATGAAGGCAGTCTACATTTCCCCCAAAGCTCACTTTCTTGGGTGAAATGCATAATCCCTGGAAGTTCTTTAGGATTCCTACCTATCATCTTATGCCCCCTCTGCTTCACGGAAAAGCACCCCCACCCCAAGAAGTCTTTGACTTAATGGTTAACATATGTTAAATGCTTCTAAAGATTAAATCATGGAAATCCCCCAGAAAAGTCACTTCTTGACTAAAGTATGAATTTAAGAATTTCATCTAATACATTGTATGTCATCTAATGTACTTCTCATAAGTTATTTTCCCAGAAAATTATATTTTATAGAAGAAAAAATGATAATGTGTAACTTAAGATGCTGGCTAGCCCAAAAAGTATCTATAACAAATAGCACAAAGTCTCACTAAATTGAGGTAGGCCGATCCTCCATGACAGACAAGCTATCAAGTACCAAATTCAAATTTGAAGTTTTGTTCACCTGGTAGACTCTGCCAGAGCATACAGCAGGAATTTATCAGTGGTATGTATGTGTGCAACAGGCTTTAAAAGGGACTGCAAAATGCTATCTACTGTCGATAATATTTCTAATATAAATATGGTCAATTTGTTCAGTGTAGTAAAAGCTCACCATTTGGTGGCAACCACAACATCGAAGAAAATTACTCCCTAGGTGGTAGCTGGGATTTATTAGAAGGATAGTTTGATGACAAGGAGTAAGTCTGAACTCAACTTTGCTCATAATGAATTGTGCTATAAATAAAACAGACCAACCAGGACAATATAGGTATAGGTAAAGTATAGCCCCCCTCCCTCATTTTTTCCTCCAGAGAATCATGCAGTATCACCAAATTAGGTCATCCTGGGATCACTCAAGCAGCTATGCAAGAAATCTTGGTGTTCTAAAAACTCTCTGTTTTCCCACCTTTTTTTGTTACATCCAATTTGGGCAGTTCTTGCTTTCAAATGTTCAATAAATTTTTATTCCCCTATAAAAGATCAAATTATGCAAGGCAGGAACTGTGCCCCATGCACAGAAAAGGTTTTATTCCTGTTTGGGGGTAGAGCTGATCTACATCAAAAGAATTTCCCTTTAAAAATTACTCAAAGTTTAGCCTTGCAATCACTCACCAAATCTACAAATCAGACAGAGATGGGATGGAAAAGGATTTTACTAGCAAAATAGCATCTGATCAGTCACAAACTCTTATTTTTCACTTTCCCATAGACTACATAGGGAATTTGTGTAGATGACAAGTTGATCTTGACCATTATTAGGGAAGCATAATAATAAGGGAATAATTAATTTAAATTTGGATTTAATTTTAATTTAAATTTGGAGGGAAAAAATAAAATTAGGAGGAGCCACTGTGAATAATACAATTTTTAACATCTGACCAGAAAACTGCATTTATAAGCTTAAAATGATGTACCCAACTTTCAAAATATAATTAAAATCATCATTAAATATCAGTTTTTTCCATTCTCTTCAAATTAAAATGAAGAGTTTCCAATAAGTTCCACTTAAGAAAAAACTGGCAAATGTTTAGAAAATTTATAAAGTTAGTTTCTGTTTTGTATAAGTAATTTTAAATATAAATCATCATACTCTGCTTTCAACTAGAAAGAATTCTCTTACCATTGGCAGTACATTGATGTGGGGAAGCTCAACTTATTTGGTACTTCCAATCACATGGAGTTGATACTAAAGGAAAAAGAAAATAAGGTGTTCAGTGTTCTTAAAAACAAATTTAAAAAATTACAAACAAGCAGATAAAACAACATCCCATTTATCTGGTAGTCAGACATTTAAAAAATAAATGAATCTCAGAGCTAAAGGGGGTCTACAGAGGTCTAGATGGACTAGCCAATCTATCCTGAAAAAGAATATCCTCTTCAGCAGAGGAAATAAGGCATCTAGGGGAAAACCACTATTTTCCAAGGTAGCCCATTCAAGTCATTCAGTAGCATGCAAAACAACATGGAGCCCTAAGCAGATTAAAATGTCACTGGGAGCTGCTTAACAAATAAATAGAAATTATCCCAACATCAATGATGTAAATTTGCAGTTTTCTAATAAGTTAATATGTCACTGGGTTGGCTGGATAAAACTGTGGCTAGAACTGATTAGTCCTTTGACCCTGAACCCATTTAACTCTTTTTTAGTTGCCTCCTCCATAAAAAGAGCTGGAGAAGAAAATGGCCAATCACCTCCTAAGTCTACATGTCCTCTTAATGGAGAGCACAGTGCCTTGTTGGGGTCACTGCATCACATTACACTGTCTTGGCAACTTGCATCACTTAAACCCCCAGTTTGGGTTTTTTCCCCCCTTTAGGGAAATTTCTCTCTAGCAACATATACCAGCCTCATACTTGGAAAGTATCCAAAGGGAAGAAAAAAAACACAAGACTTTAGATCAATCATCAAAAAAAAATGTCAAATTCTTATCCCCAAGCCAATTCTTTAAATTTCCAAGATCTTTGTGATCCTGCATCAAGTCTCCAGTTCTGTGTTATTATATAAACAAATATTCACCAACACAGGCTCTCTAGGGCACTCCAATCTCAATAGTCCTGGCCCCAGAAGCAAGAGGAACCCAAGGGGCCAGAAATGAGCACTGATCAAAGGCAGGAGGGTTCCCACTGGCTGATGGTGGCTGGGAAAGCCGGGTGAAGTCTAGCTGGAAAATGCAGCAAAGTCATAGCCAAGAGGAGAGGGAAAAGGGCCACAGGGTCCCAGAGTAAGGAAGAAAAGCTGGCCAGAAGGCTTCTGGCTTCCACAAAGTCCCTGAAGAGATCTATGTCTTACACACTACAAAGTTCAAACGGAGGCCCAATTTTTGTAAAAGGTGAAATTATAATCAATAGTTTTCTAAAGCAGCTTATTTTTGGAAGGATTTCACAATCTGCTCCAAATTGGAGCTTTTAAAGAAAGGGTTGCCATTTATTATCTGGAAATCAAATGTGTCCAGAGCACCTCCTGACCCCCACCCACCTAAGCTATTTCAGGGACTCCCTCCTCACCTAAATGCTGGTTGTACAGTCACATTATCTGAGTTTGGACCCGTGAATTTGTAAATAATCTAGGCTAGCCTGGCTCTCAATCTATCTGGGGACAAATGAAGAACCTGAGAAAAAGAATGAGTCTAAATCGGGCCTGATGGATTTGCAAAAGCCAGATCATACTATTCAAAGGTTTGAGCTCTAGGACACTTAGATAAATAAAAAAGCTTATTCAGAAGGGCTCTATTATGCACATATAAATTCAACCACCACTGCACTGACACCAGAAATGAGCAAAGCAATGTTGTGGCTTCCCCCTCAGCTTCTTCATAGATAGCTCGTCTGTATAGTCCTACATAAATTATGGCAAAGTCTAGAGTACAAACGTACAATGCATTAAATAAACACAAAGTAGGAACATTCAAATCCATGTGCTAGTCACACCACAAAAGGATTCTCCGTCAAGGCTCGGTTCAAGTATTCAGGTTAAGTTTGCAGTTGCTGCTGCTGGGCAAGGATGCAACACTTAGGGGTCTCTGCAGAAGAGATCAGTGACAGAGGCAGCCTTCATCACCCCCATCTAGCTGAGAGAAAGAACCATGCCCCGCCCAGATCCAGGAAGAAAGAGCTGGGGCTTTTCCATAGGCAAGCACAGTCAGAGGCTTTCAGCCCAAGTGGGGGAGGAAGGTGTCTCTGGGCAGATAGGCTCCTCTCCTGGGGAAAAAGCCCCTGTCCAAGGAGGAGGGGACAGAGACAAGCCTATCTCTCCTCTTGGGGATCAGAGCCAGCTCCTCAGAGGCACCCACCAGTCCCGCCATGGGGAGGAGTACAAGTCTGGGAAATCCTGAGGAGCCTAGGAAGACAAGCCCTTGGGATGAGCAGAAATAAAATAGGAAACTCGAGAAACAGAAGACAGAAAAGGCAGAAATATTTGCTCCTAAATTCCTGCTTGGGAAAAAAAATAAAAATAAAGCTTTTTAAAGCCTATCAATTAACAATTAGTGCCTTCAAAGAAGGCCAGCCAGAATGGAGAGAGCCTGGTATCAGGAAACCCAGATTTCAACAGGCCTTCATAGCAAGTTCCTTCAGCCCTGAAACTCAGAAATGCAGATCACCAAGGGAAGGAGGGACACTTCAGGGTCTCCCTAGACATCGGCATTCTCCTAGGGAAAGATTCTCCACTCCTCTCAGAACTGGGAAAAGGAGAAGGGGAAGGGGAGACTGGATCACATCCTCCTCCATTCACTGTGGGGAGCTTCAGGAAAGCAGGGACTGTCTTGGTAATCCCAACACTTAGCAGGTGCTTAATAAATGCTCCACTCCAGTACATTATGTAAATGGAAACTGTGCATAAAGGAACATCATCAGCCATCAGTGTCAGCCAACCCTCCAAAAAGTTCACTCTATGTCCCACACAGGTTATGTGCCCTTCTCCAGCATCAGGCAGGGAGCAATTCTGCCAACTTCAGGAGAACGGGAGGGAAAATCAAGAAAAAGGAGGGACCCTGGGCTAATCCCATTTCTTTCTCTTCAATTGCTTTTACCAAGAACCAAATGCTGAGGAACCAGAATGTCCCAGTGCTCCAAGCCCAGGTCATTATGGTTGTGAAGAGAACATGATTCACAATGATACATAAGATACCTACTCACAGGTCAGTGGCAAGTAATGTTCCTCGAAGACAACAGCTGGCCATACCTTAAACTCCTGATGTGTCTATTGCAAAAATACTGTTTCAAAAAGCACAGAACAAACACATGCTAGTGAGAGGAAAGTGGACAGTTCTTATTTATAAAACATTCTGTCTCATCGTGCCAGCTACACGTGACAGAATTTTATTCTGAGTCTCCACCTGATGCTGTGCTCTAAGCCTGGCTGGAGAAAATTCCTCTGTGTTTTTTTCTTTTGAATGTTGGCTGACTTTTCTGTTGATGTTTGAGGATCCCTAGGATCTCTAAATGATCAACAGAGTGAGTTCTGCCCATCAGAAAAGAGAGGAAGAAACAAGAGAAAAGGAAAGGAAGAAAAGGGAAAAGGAACACTTTACCCCCACCATCATAATATAAGCTTTTAAAGCCCAAGTGGTGGCCATCCCAAAGCCTATCTCCCATTTATAACACTATTCCTATAAAATAACTCTGGCTAGTGTTGTTATTGCATCTAAACTTATGCTTTTAAGGAATCACTTATTCACATGAGGAAATGGGAGTCTGCCTATACACTAAATTCAAAGGGGGAAATTTAAGCCATATTATGAGCAAATTCCTATAGGGACAAAGCATTTTACAAAATAATAATGTTTTATTTTTATTCTGAAAATACCTGTGTTAATTTAGTGCTACAAGTATTTTGCAAACATTTTTGCCAGGCATCCATTAGGTTCATGAAAATTCTCAACCATTAAAAAAAAAGGGGGGGGGGGGCTTTTAAGAACACATAAAGAACCACTTTGGGAAATCATTTGTAAAAATTTCTAATAGTCCTGGCTGACCTGAAAGAGTTTCATCTTTATTTTGATTTAATTTTCTCAAAAACAATTTTATTTTAATTGATCTAATTTAATTGATCAAAACAAATGCTTGAGCACATCTGATTTGAAATAGGGAGAAGGGACAAGAAACTTTAATTTTTGCAATATAAAGATCATGAAGACTAAAAAACAATCAAGTTTTAAAGAGTCTACCAAATTCTACTTTAGCACAAATAAATTAGCTTCTATTAACTGTATTATTGAGTTCCTACAACTCTCTATAGAAATGGGAGCTCTTTGAAAGCAGACAAATCAACCCTCTTTTTTCTGTATACCCTTAGCTGAGGAGAGTTTTACATACCTTAGCACTTAATGCTTTCTCATTCTAAACATCTATGAAACCAAAACTCACATTTAGCTATCAACACAGATTCAACAAATGTAGCTAGCTTTCCTAATCACTCTTCAAAGTGAACTAAAACTGTTCCTGCCCAGGAAATTTTATTTTTGTAACACCAGGAATCTGAAATCCTGGACCACAAATGCAATTTATAGTTCAATTTTCAAAGGGGACGAGTAAAAGTTGTATCTGTGCCTATACAGCAACTGCCCGCTCATTCAGCATTTTTTCCATTTCCACAATGAGCACTTCAATACCTCCCCAAAGTAGCCAAAGATTTTTTTAACCAGTGAGGATCTAAAAAGCCTAAACAAACCCTGCTACCCAATGATGTAAGAGTAGGGAACAAACTGAAAAGGCCTGAAAGTTGCCCAAGAGCACAGCGAGCAACACACGTCTCACCATAAAAGGGAGCTCCAAACCAAACCAGATTCCATGTGGCTGTCTGGCTATGCCATCACTGTCCGCCAGCTTTCTGCCATTTGCCAGTCTCGTTGCAACCCTTCTTAATCTGAAGTAAGAATGCTCACTGCACCCCAAGAACACGCCAGAAAGGCTGCAGCCGGAGGCCAGAGCGGCAGTCTCCTGGGAGCCTGAACTTCCCTGGGGATCCACCATGGCCCTTCTTGGTTGAAGAGCCACACTGGCACACAACCCTGGTCCTCAACACTCCTCCTCCCTTTCCCCACCTGGAGGGCAGGGCCGCCTCACTGGCTTGGATTTGGGCACTGGGCAGTGTCTGGCAGAGAGTAAAGGCTTAACAAATGCATTTCTGGAAAAAAGGCAGAAGAGACCCTGATGGGGCGACACAAACGATGCAGAACATGAAGAGTGAGTTATAAAGAGAGCCGGCTCCCTCTGACATGAAAGAAACAGAGGCAGCTGGGGTGCAGGAGCCCACCCCCTCCCAAAACACGGAAGACTTCACACACTGGGAAAGCCAGACAGGACAGAAAGACCCCAGGAAAAAGTCTATTTACACATTCAAAAAATGTATTCCACTGCTCAATACATACAATAAAATGATAAAGGAATCTGCTGTTTCCTCTGTATATCGTGAATATAACTGGGGATAAAATAATTTGCAAGATGGGCTAGAATACCTTGATTTTCAGAATTTTAAATGCAAGTTTGGATAGAAGGCTGCTGGTGTACAGTTGGAAGAGGACATGTTTTGTTGCCACACGTGACTAGGACTTTAAGTGGCTGTTAACATCAGTGTCAATTTTTTTGGCTAAATATGGACATACTTAAGACTGCCACATGCTTGCTGTGAGAATCAAATAGAATGTTTTATTGCAAACCTTTAAAGCAGAATAACACCTATTGATTTTGATAGTTTTTTAAATAGCTGCATAAAGAGCAAACATCTCATATTAAGGTAAAGAGAAAAATATGGGAGTTTATTCCAAATTAATTTTTCCTCAACCAATTCCAATGGTCTACTGAGCAAAGAATTTTGCATTTTTCTTTTCAAAACAATGTCAATATAGCACTTTGATTTTTTTTTATTTTTATTAAGCATAGAAAAATTAATTCGTGGCAACTGAAATGTTTGAAAGCATGATATTAAGGGTATATAACATTTATATTAAACAATTTAAAAATGGAATCCACAGGAGATTCCACTAGGTAAGATCAAATTGTGTCATACACCCTATCATCATTAATCATGAGATTTCATTATATACTTCATCAATTACATTAAATGAAATCAATTAGTTGAAAATCCACTTCATTTATTCAGATTAATGTTTAATTCCTTCAGTGACAGCATAACTTTGATTATCTGCCTTTAGGGTTAACCTTTTGAAACTAAAATACCCTATTATTCATGTCTTGAGGGACCCTCCAACCTTCTCTGCTGAGAAAAGGTTCATTTAAAAAAAAAAAAAAAAAAAAAAAGCCTCATAGAATTTAGAGCTATAAGAGACCTGAGAACACTTCTATATTTTACATATAAAACCAACTTCATCCCCTATAAAAGAAGTCTAGAGAGATCCCATTATTTTCCTCAAATTGCTCAGGCAGTAAATAGCAAATCCAGGTTCAGACTCCACATCTGTGCTATCAGTGGGTGTGTTCCCTCCAATAAGCAGATTACCTCACATTCTGTCCCGTCCTTACTCCAAACCTCTTGCTCCAATTACTCTGGCAGCTGTGTGGCAAAGAGACCCAAGGCTATTTTAACAGCCCAGTCCTGAGGTGATAAGGGCCTGAATTAAAGTTGTGGCCCCCTGAGTGGAGATAAGGAGATGTATCAGAGAAGTGTTGTGGAGACAGCCACAATAAAACCTGGCAACCCGAATGGATACAAGGGATGAAAGTATGTAAGAATGACAACTCTGGGGTTGCAAACTTTGGTGACAAGATGGATGGTGGTTCCCGCAATAAAAATAGGTAAGCTACAAAAAGAAGGTAACCTGAAAAAGAGAGAGAAGCTAAAATAAGTGCTCTTTTGAAGAAGGTGCATTTGACTTGTATGGATACAGATATCTGAAAGTCCTCTTAAGAAATAATTAAAACCTGTCAGATTGGCTAGAATGACAGGGAAAGATAATGCGGAATGTTGGAGGGGTTGTGGGAAAACAGAGACACTGATACATTGTTGGTGGAACTGATCCAGCCATTCTGGAGAGTGATTTGGAACAATGCCCAAAAAGTTATCAAACTGTGCTTACCCTTTGACCCAGCAGCGTTGCTACTGGATTTGTATCCCAAAGAGATCTTAAAGAAGGGAAAGGGGCCTGTATGTGCAAGAATGTTTGTGGCAGCCCTCTTTGTGGTGGCCAGAAACTGAAAACTGAGTGGATACCATCAATTGGAGAATGGCTGAACAAATTATTGTACATGAATGTTATGGAATATTATTGTTCTGTAAGAAATGAGCAGCAGGATGATTTCAGAAAGGCCTGGAGAGACTTACATGAACTGATGCTGAGTGAAATGAGCAGAACCAGGAGATCATCACATACTTTAACAATACTATATGATGATTAATTCTGATGGATGTGGCCCTCTCCAACAATGAGATGAACCAAATCAGTTTTGGTCATGTATACATATATTGTATTTAATTTATACTGTAACATATTTAACATGTATTGGTCAACCTGCCATATGGTTGGGAGGGGGGGGGAAGAGAGAAAAAGGAGGGGAAAAATTGGAACAAATGGTTTGGCAATTGTCAATGTTGTAAAATTACCCATGCAAATATCTGGTAAATAAAAACTATGAAAGAAAGAAAGAAAGAGAAAAGAAAGAAAGAAAGAAAGAAAGAAAAAGAAAGAAAGAAAGAAAGAAAGAAAGAAAGAAAGAAAGAAAGAAAGAAAGAAAGAAAGAAAGAAAGAAAGAAAGAAAGAAAGAAAGAAAGAAAGAAAGAAAGAAAGAAAGAAAGAAAGAAAGAAAGAAAGAAAGAAAGAAAGAAAAGAAAGAAAGAAAGAAAGAAAGAAAGAAAGAAAGAAAGAAAGAAAGAAAGAAAGAAAGAATTAAAACCCATAAGAGTTAAAGAGGTGTCCTGAAGAGATCTGATTTGAATAAGATCCCAGTGCAAAGTCTGGCTTAGGTCCACAGTGAGGGAGGATGAAATTTGTAAGGCAGCAAAGAATCCCAAAAGGGAATTAGATAAGCACAAAAGGGAAAATCAAACGAAAGCAGAATCACAAAAAAAATTTTAAAAGACAGGGATATCTAGAAAGAGAATAGTAAACAGTATAAAAATCCTAAGTACTGAATTCAAGTCATAAAATATAAGCTGATTTAAATATAAATTAAATTTGTAGTATTATAAGAAATGACCAAGTGTCTCAATGAAACGTTATTTTTGTAGTTGCCGCCTTTGGATGCAAGATAAAAAAAAAAAAAAATCCAACTAGTTCGTAGTGATGTTCCCAGTTGAGGGGGGGAGGGAGAGGATAGAAGAGAATAACATTAATGAATATGTATTCATGTAACAAAACAAAAAAAATTTGATCCCTGACTACACAGTTGAAAAAAAAAAAATCACAGATTCTTCAGAACATGAAGAGATCAAAAATCATAGAGATCTCTTTATAGTTGGGTAAAAGGCACAAGAAATAGGTAACCTGCCAGAGGTGATTTAGGGAGTTAACAAGGTTAGGGCTATAACTGAGCTGACACAGCTCCCTCACAGAGATCTAGTTCTACTTCACCAAGAAACAGTATCTTACACAACAAAATCAAATGCAAAATTACATTTTGTGAATTAACTTCCATACATAACAGGGGAGGAAAGGTCTCACTTTGTAAACACTAGTAACTTTACGCAGGTTACTAGTCTTGTGAACTTCAACCTCAAATTTTCCCAACCTCTGGATAACTCTATGAGTCCTGAGCATAATTCTGGATCTACTCCCAAAGGTTAAAACCTCATCAGGGACTGTTTTAGAATTCGTATACAGGAAGAGGAAATCTGATATCGCACGTGGGAAGGAAGGATAGCCAGATGCCAAGTTGGCTAAATATGCAACTATGCAATTAACTGCAAGACAAATGGAAAGGCCACAGAATGGAACTCAAGCTATGTCAATACAGATAGTTGGGAATAAACCAAAATTTAAGAAGAAGGAACAGAGATATGTTCCACAAACAAACTCTAAAGATGTATTTAGTTACAAAAAGAATGAGGAACTGAGGAGGATGTTGGATATGAGAAGAGAGGAAGGGAATAATATCAAAAACTTGAAAATCAAAAAGTTCACGTTTTTTTAAAAGACTATTTTACTTGTCTCACAAATATATTCAACTACAACAAGCAAAGCAGTAATGATGTTGTGGCAAAGACGTTTTAAGGCTTTACAGTACATAAATATCTGCAAGAGTTGAACGCATATACTCTGGAATAAATAAAAATTAGGAAATAATATCTCATTCTTTTCTCCCCAATTTTGGTTCCTCCTCTACAATCTTAAAACTAGTTCACAACTCTGCCATTTGATCATCCTCCCCATAAGCTATTATATGACTAAAGCCTTTTACAAACTTCTTTAAAAAGAAAAAAAAAAAATTCTCTGAAGTCACACCCTAGTCCTCTGGGTCTGCCATCTGACCTCTTTCACAATTAATATATAATTATTCTAATATTACCAGCCATACCAAACACCTTTTCCAATTCTTCTTCTTTTTCATTTCCTCACAACTTTTCATCTTGTGGACAAAGCCCTCTGCTTTCATGACCCCAAAACTTCCCATTAAATTCTCACAAGAATAACGTAGAGTGATCTAGACCAATGGGCATTCACACCTGACTGTCTGACGCGAGACGTCACGGTTTGGGGGCTTTACCCGCTGTGTGGGCATCACGACATTATTAAAGAGTTCAGTACCACACATGTGAAGCTGTCTCTTTATCATTCCCCACACTGCTTCCTTAAGTATCTGGGGCTGGTGGAGTCTGAGGAATAGAACACAGAGTTCTAGCTTTCTTGCCAAGCCAGTCTCATGAAGTGACCAGGGTGATTCCAGCAGTGACGAGGCAATGCTTCCTTGCCACCTAACATGGCCACATCCCGTCACAAAGGGACGTTCCCAGAACTCGGCACTCCGCCGTCTGCACCTTCGGCCAGGATTTCTTTGGAAGCTCTATCTTCTAATCCCTTTGTTTTCTTCAAGGTCAAGTCTCTCCCCGGCCCCAAATCCCCACTAGCTCAATCGATAAATCGTGTACCTCGCAGTTGGGGTGACTTACAGCCCCAAGGAATGTAAGCTACTCCAGGGGAGGCTCTCTTTAATCAGTGTTCCTGAATACCTAAAAGCAATACCCAGAACTTAAAGCTTCACTGTTAGTTGAATTAAATTACAGAATTGACATGTAAAAGCAAATTTATCTGCAAGTCCTTCAAGAAAAGTCCCAGAACAAGACTTGATGGCGAGTTCTTGAAAACTGTGCCAAGAGCCCACAAGGTCTAACCGGAAAGTTCTGGAAGCCCCGTTCCCCCAGGGAGCAAGCTGCCCGCAGGCCTCGGACCGGCCCATCCCCCCTGGGCTGAAGACGGATCACCCCAGGAAAGGGCGCTCACTTTTAACTTGGGGCCTGCAGAGAACATGCCCCGGGCTACGCAAGGAGAAAGCAGAGGTCCTTAGAGTTAGAGTCCCCACCAAAAACAAACAAAACAGGATTAGCAAACTGCCCGGAGACACTAGAAGGTAGCCAATAACCAAAGAGAACAGGGGGGAGAGGACAGAACTAAGGCAGCTCCGCCTGGCCCCCATCTAGTTTCTATTGTGGCCCTGGGCCTATTATTTCTTATGTACCTGAACAAAGCAGAACCAGAACCAGAAATGTAGGAATTAGGACCAAACTTCAACTGAGGCAGGAGGTGAGTGGGGCTTGGGCACCTCTGGCTGCTGGGCTGTGACCTCTGGCAGCCCCACCCCAAGGGAAAGGCCTATTTCAGGTGCTAGCTGTTTCAGCACAAAGGAAGCCTGCAGACCGGGTGGGAGTTCCAGCGTAAAGAAGGGCAAGGGCAAGAGGCCCCGCTGACAAAATGGAGTCGCTTTAGTTTCCTCGGCCACCCCTAATTCTAAGTGTAGCTCGGCTGCGGAGGCCGTTCAGTCTCGGTCCCACCACACGAATCCCACGGTCTCCTCAGCTCAGAGCCTTCAAAAGAACAGCTCTGCCCCTGAGGCCAGTAGAATCCCCTCCAAAAGATACACCTTAATTCCTTTTACAGAGGCAGCAGGTTCTGTAATTACAGGCTTATTTTCCGACACAATGCCGCTTTTCATTTGGGGATTTGGGCTTACAGAAGAAGCCCACTGTTCTTCCCCACGGGGGCTCGGCAGGGTGGGTGCAGCTGCGCTGCGCCCAGGGGGTCAGTCTCTCCGGAGGAAAATCAGGGAGATCAGCTGCCCTGGCACCCCGGGGCGAGGCGGGCAACTTCATGCAACTCTGCCTGGCTTAAATCCCTATCCCCCAGCGTTGGGCCCCGGCCGTCTGACCGACTCAGAAGCACCAGTTGCAAATGCAGTCGGGTGAAGCTTTGGGGCCCCCAACTTCCACTCTTGGGAAATCAGGGCATTTCACAACTTCCAGCTAGAATCACCAGAAGGATAAACTACAGTTGCTTTGGGCAAATAGTTGTGCAAACGCTTCTCCTAAGGACCTCACGAGGGCAGCCAGCGCACTTTACACAACAGAGGCAGCGGGAGCTCTCCGTTAGGCAGAAATCCAGGTTCAGAGCTGGGCCCAAACCTCTCATTGGAAATCACCTGGCCCCCAAGGTCTCCAAAGCAAGCATTCTTTTTGCCCTGTGGCTGATTTCACTTGTGTCATATAATCACAAAGAGTAAAGTGCAAATTTAGAAGACAAAGAGCTCTTTCCCAGCCATTGTGTGGCCAAAACATAAGTCCAGTTTCAAAAGAAATGCAATCCACATCCATCAGGCAGAGGGCTCCTAAAGCCCCCACAGTTGAAAGAACTAGAGGTGTCTACTCTAAAGGGAAAATGCTGGGGAAGGGGCCTTCAGGGCCTATGGAAAACAGAATGAAACCCCTGTGTTCTTCTCAGAAAGGCTCAATTTGAAGCAATTAGTAAAAGTCGTAAAGGGACATATTTAAGCTTGATAAAAGCAAACATGTCGCACCAGCCACAAACTTGGAAGGCAATAGGTTTTCCTTCAATATTGGTCATCAAGCATATGATTGACCATTTAGATGTATTGGAGTGCAAAATTAAACTCCGAAATTTCACCTTAGTACAATGACAAAGGCGACATCACTAAACATTAGTGTGTGATGGTATTGTTCATTTGGTGAAATTGTGAAACCATTGGGGAAAAGTTTTACTTTTAAAAGTCACTAAACTTAGCGCATTTTGATCAAGCAAGATAATTTCTAGGCAAGTATACACCAAAGACATTGAAAAAGGTTTTATATCAACAAATACATGTTATTAACTTTTTATGGGAGCAAAAACTTGGAACAGAAGTAAACATGTGCCCTAGAACTGGAGGATGACAAGTAATTCGTGGTATATAAATACAACGGAATGCTGTGACACCATAAGAAATGAGAAATTAAAAATTTTGAGAACACTTGGAAAGAATACATTATGAACACACAAAGCTATGTACGCAGCAGGAGAGAAAACAAACAACCACAACATAATAAAAGAAAATAACAATGAAAGATATCAGAACTTTGATCAGGGAATGCTAGGATCAACTTTGACTTTGGATGGGAAGGTGGCACTGTACTATAAAAACCCTGACCAGAGAGAGCTAGAGGAACTAGGTTAAATTAAACCCAGCCTTACTTCACCACCATCATGTACCAGTAGCCAAGTCACAAACTCTGGGGCTGCCTCATTTTCCTTATCTAAAATGTAAAGAAGAACTGATGGCCTCAGAGATCTATAATCTATACTCGAGTAAATGAAGGCAGCATACTTTGGCAGACAGCCAAATAATTGGTTTGTTTTGCTTACATACACTTTGTTAAAAGAAAAAGCATGACTAGAAGGAAGGAAGGTGGTCACTGAAAAGTGACAGTAATTTATCAGTACACTTTCAAAACCTTAAAAGAAAAAAAAAAAAAAAAAAGAGCAATGGGGAGGAGAGAGAGCCTCTTTCATTCCAGATCTAATTTTTGAAAAGAAAACCAATGTTATCTAAATATTCACCCATCTAAAGAATTCCCCTGGGCTGTCCGGGGCTCAGAACCAGGGAGCTTTTGAGGAAGAGAAGCAAAGAAGTGAAAAGAAACCTTTAGCAAAACAAAAAGTTCACAAGCTCTCCAATGGTCCTGGCCCAAGATATGGGCCAGCTTCTTTTACATAACCTTAAAACTACAGGAAAGCACACCAGCAGATGCAGACATCTGTAAAATGAATGATCTTTGGGGACTGTCTGAGATAATCTCCCCCACTCTCCTTAAAGAATTAGTATTGTCCTAAATGTCTATCATATTATCATATGTTCTCTGTCAGGAGAGAAGAGAACTCAGAAAGAAGCATTTTTTTTTTTTTTGAGTTTTTTGAGTTTTGTTTTGTTTTGGCGGGGGGGAGGGGGTAATCAAATAAGGGACAAGAGCAATCACAAAAATTGAAATTAACAATTTTTTAATATAAGATTGAAATCTTTTACACTTAAACAAATACATCAACACAACATAACTATTTTTTAAAATGGCTAAAATAGGGGGCCGCTAGGTGAGGCAGTGGATAGAGCACCAGCCTTGAATTCAGGAGGACCCGAGTTCAAATCTGATCTCAGACACTTAACACTTCCCAGCTGTGTGACCCTGGGCAAACACAAAAGCCCTGTATCCAAAAACAGAAAAATATCCATGACAACATTTTTTGTGCTAGCAAATAATAACAATAATAATTAGCATTTTATACAGCACTTTAAAGTTTGCAAAGCATTTTACAAACACTCTCTCGATTTTATAGTCAAAACAATTTTACCAGATAAAAATTATTATCACCGTTTTACAAATCGGGAACATGAGGCTAAATATACAGCAGGGCCTGGAGCTCAGTGTTCTCTAAAGTTCGCAACACAGAGTGGGGACAAAATTAAGAAATGTTCATTTGAAGCTTATTATAAAATAATTCTATTTGAGTGCACACAGAAAATTCACTAGTTAAGAATTCCCATGTTAAAAATAGATGTAAAGCAGATTTATTAATCTCTACCATGTCTATATATCTGGCTTCATGTATGTCAGAATTGTAAGAAGCAGACAGGTGATTAGAACAGGAAAAAACTATCATCTTAGTGAAATCCATACATACGAAGATTGAAGAATTTACACATTTGTTAAAATCGTCTTTACAACCTTTGCATTTATCAAAGTACCACAATAAAATCAGTTTCTAATTTCAATATCTAAGAAGTAATTATATCACAAACATTTCCTTTTCCAACTTTAAATGGCTCTTTCAGAAAGTCCAGTCAATAATAATTGTTACAAAGCTTCAAAGAGTATTTTGACATTTTGATTTAGGGG